>NW_007578660.1:0-44724 GCF_000690725.1 Stegastes partitus | reverse complement strand
ATGAAAAACAGCATACAGTGGGTGTACAAAACTCCAAAGTTTGGACTTTACCACAGTCGGTGACATTGTTCTACATTATTAAAGCGGTATAACAAAACAGTCTACTATCCTGTAGCGCGTTAGTGTATTGAATTGAGCAAGGGTGTGTCATATTTGTAACAGAACAAACGTGCTCTTTCGTCCGTCAAAAAACAACACCGTCTTACTCAAAACCATCTAGTATGGAGCAGGTCCAGCCTATTTCATGTATAATTTAGCTAATTATGGTAGGAATATGATTTTAGTTGGTCGTCACACATCTGCTCCAAATTTTTCTGTGGAGAATATACAGTTGTAACCCAGGGCTACTTGGGTTGCTGTTTGTTGTGTTTAATTAACAATGTGCGGGTCATTTGTTTGCTCGCAGTCATTCCGTGTACATTCATCTATTCGGAGCGAGCAATTGATTAAAAAACAAAGATGCTATGTTCCGCAGTCATGTGTAAAATGAATTAATTTGCCTCACAGGACAATATATACACATTGAATTCACATTTTTATGATGCTAGCAGCTGCTGAAAGCAATGATTTTACACAGTACGCTGAGTGCAAGAGTGCAGACTCACTTTGGGAAGCCAAACATCTCAGCAGCCGGAGGAGTAGTCGGAATTGATCATCAACCATTTCAGCCCTCCTGCAGATATATTGGAGCGTTGTACACGGAAGCTGTAAAAATCCCTACATAAGTGCCCTTTAAGTGTTGTTAATGCTACAGCATGTTTTTTTTTTAAATAATCTCCTTCACTCTCGCTGTTCAACAGGTAGAAATGACAAAATGCCTCGTTGCTAACCTTAATTTGGTACATGGAGTGTGCTGGTGCTGTTGTGCTCAAATGTTTCACAGTCATTTCAATAATTCAGTCCTTTAGTATGAAAGCTTTTGAAAACATCAGTCACAACAACATAACTGTTTCAAAATCATGCAAAAGGTTATCGAAGGAGTATTTGAACTTCATCTGTTAATTGTTTCATTGTTTTTTTTTCCTCCACCATGAGTGATTTTGACATTTATTTCCCGAAAGGGCGTTTCATCTTTTCACCGTGCTCTGATGGAGTAGTTAGCTGGTGACTTAGCTCGCTAATGTGGCTGCGAAAGCCTGCGGTCCTCAATAATGGTAATAAATTAGTAAATTGTTAGTAAATTACAAATTAGTAAACCATTCCTCATGGTCCCTCAGTGAAGGAGGTGGAAAATGATCACCTGATGAAAGATATCACCTGGAATCAGTCATTACGCCTCCCAACCTGCCACTTTGGTGAGAACTAAGACTGCTCTTATTTTTCTCTTGACCTTCCTCTCCCGTGTTTTCTCATTTCTCGAGCAGATTGAGGACACCACTTTCTCACTCAATCACCCCAACCAGTACTTCATAGAGAGCCAGAAAGTTTTGGGCGGAGGCAAGGACATAAAGCGAGAGACGGACACTCCACAGAGGTCGCAAGAAAACTCGGGCAGAGGATCAACTGCAGCTCGAGAGGCAGCAGCAGCAGCAGCAAACGCCCCCCAGCATTTGGCTGAGATCACAGAGGATCTGGACTCTTTCTTTCAAGATGCATGATTTGCATTCTTCTTTTTTTTTTTTTTTAAACTACATGTAGAAATAAATGTTTGTATGACGACTGGAGGTTGCAGGTGGTGCATATTCCAACTTGTTGAACCTTTTAAAGTCACTGTATCTGTATTAAAGTTGCAAAATGTTTTCAATGATTTAAGCTTTGAGTCGAGTTCAACATCAAAGTTAAGTTTCCTACTTTGTAACTTCCTCTGTGGATGTGATGTTGACACTGCGTTTGTCACTGATTAACCCATGCGTTAACAGGAGTCACTCGGTTTGTTGTCTTCCTTTGTTTTCGCTGTGTGGTCTGAACTCAGATGGCTTATACCCAGTCACAGAGCACAGTGTTTTTGGCAGAAACGTGGTTTTCGGGGGTGATGACTAGAACATTTCCCAGCTGTCTCAGAAACAATGTCATTGTATTTGCTGGCAGCATTATGGATGAATGGTGGCAGAAGGATGGATGAAAATAAACAATTTTCACAGTTGTATTATGCTGCCTTGGAATATTGCCTCATGGTGCACAATGTAATTTATTCAAAGCATACGTGGTCAAGAGATATTTCCTCTCTCTCTTGAACCGCTGCTCAATAATTTATGAAAAATGGTGGCAGTCTTAACGTGGAACCCTTTGTGTCGCTGTGGCTTTGGCAACATCTCATCTTGGCTCTTCAGGAGGTACAGTTTTGTGCTCTCATCCATACTTTTAATAGGATGGCTAACTTTAGATTCAATTAGAGGTACTGAAGAGCTGGAATTTTATGAATATAAATGCATTTTCCCAAAAGGCTAAGAGAAATATTGGAAGATTTAGTGGAAACGTCTATCTGTAACTTAATGAATGTTAATGTTTTTCCAGTCTGTCATTCACAGGGTTCTTTGTTCTCAGAGTCCTTCTGACACATTCGGACCACACTGCATCAGAGTCATAACGTCAGAGCGCCAGAGCTGCACATAGCTGGAATTAAATTAGGTCTTAAAATCCAGGCATGGTGCTTGACATGGAGAGGATTTATTCAGTATAATAAGGCAACGGGATAACGGTGCGCAGTCGGGCTGCTGTCAGCAAGAGACCCTTGATGTTTAATATTTGGTAGAGCATGACTACGTTTGACAAAGCTGGCACTTTCTTAGACTGTGGGCAGGCAGTCGACTAGGACTGTGTTTATCTCCTTCAAATGGATTTACAATCATTAGTCATGAACTTCCTTTCTCCCGTCGTCTGATTTGTTCCCTTCCTGTCATTACATGGACCAGAGGTGTTCTGAGGATGGTGCATTATCCAAAAGGGCGAGAAATGTAATCCTAGACCTCACCGCAGCATTTGTATCATGAGCTACATGTAGAAGCTGACATTACAGAGGAGGGGAGGACTCTGTATGCATGGATGTAGCTGCATTGACGCTTTTTGTTGTAGGTCGGTGAACGCATATAAATGATGCAAAGAATCCTAAGAAAGAAACTTCAATTATGAGCCAGAGTCTAAAATAATTAATTGTTGCCTTATGATGTGAAATGGCACCAAAATGAATCAAGGGGTTATTTGTCGGTAGTAATGACTACTGCATACATTGACTCCTTTCTCTCTTTTTAGTGTTTCTCTTTGTCATTATTCTATTATAATTTCACCCAGGGGGCCAAATGTGTAGCATTTGATTTGTTATTTAATATGCCTTACCACAGGCAGCTCAGTGTAATGTGCGGATTTGTGTGCATTCGGTTTCTCTTTATTTTTAAGGATTAGATAACATCCAGTAATACACATTGTACATCTCAGGCTCGAGCTTTATGAAGATGAGCCCAATTTATTCGATAACCGTCTCGTTCCTTATTCGCGATCTCATAAAAGCTTTGTAGTCTCGATGAAGTGTTAGCTTTTCAGTGGGAGGATGAGTGTTTTTCAGCCTTCAGTGTATTCTTGTCAAATGAGACGCATTGTTGTCACAGTCTTCATCATTGTGCCGCCACATTTGGAGGAAATGAATATTTTTTTGCATCAAGGTAAAATGTTTTTGAGTCAATCTGAAGCAAAGCCTGATGATGGTCTTTGTTTAAACACACCTTGCCAGGGCCCAGTTTGTGAAGAAACAATCAAATTTATCAGATACAAGGAATGAACAGTTAAGAAACCATTACTCATCTTTCTTTGAAAGTATTTATCAGCCAAGGGACATTACTGGAGAGTTACTATTCAAGCAATAGTTCAACAATGACAAAAAAATCCTTGTGCGAATTAAGTTGTTTCATGTAAATTATGAAATGGTTGCCAGCTGGCATCCCTTCACAGGCCATAAGGTGAGTATCGGTGAGCTAGAGGGCGGAAAGCATTGTCTGAAGGCTCGGTATTTACATGAAACTGACTGTGGGAAACAAATATCTCTATTTTTTATTGTTAGACAAAAGAGAAGTTTGGAAAATAGAAAGTTCAACATGAATCGTCGAAAGATGTGAGGTTGGATGAAGTTATGACGCTGACTGCTGAGTCACTCTCCGTGACAGCTGGGTGAACCCCATCTGCTGATGAAGAGCGTGAAATGTGAGTTAAACTCCAGAAAAAAAGCTGGTGAGTGGACTCTCAGGTAAGATTGCGCCCTCAGAGTTCAAAGTTGCTGTTCAGCATATGGTATGGAGTCGGTGGAAATCTCATTCAGCACATTAATTGAAAAACATAGTTGCTCTATATGTTGGGTTTTTTTTAGGTCATAGAATCCTAAATCAGATCTTTTGATTTTATGTGATTTTCTGTTTTGTTTTTTTGTTTGAGCCGGTTTTAGATTTAAATGCTGAGCTGAACAAAGGCGCCACAGTTTGGATTTGCAATGAAAGTTGGCATTTCATATTTGAAGCATCAGCTACAATAACATGTTTTCCAATCGTTTCCAATCCAAATTATCCAAATAGAAAACACAATTTAGGTTTTTCACTGTCAACTTGTGTTCATTCAAAAATAATGGTAGGAGGGTAACACTTCCTTTGTTCTCCAGATACACTTAAATGTCATCCTTGAGTATTTTCCAAATATTCTGAGTCCGTACTCCACCTCAAAGTGCCTTTGAGATGTGTTAAACACACAGTGCTTGGAAGTTTTCATTGCTGGCAAAGAAAGCAGGACGAAATGTATTTCTCCATGGAAGAGGTTGCCCATATCTGCAAACAACAGCCTGACGACTGTATTTTGAAGTGAAGAAGCCTGTCTGATGTGTCACAAGACCAATCAGAAAAGTAGTTTTCACTTTCAGTAAATTCACTTTCCTATGAGCACTCATATAACTCACTAACTACCAACAGTGCATATAAAAAAGTGTTTACCCCTCATGGAAGTTTTCTCTGTTATTGCTTTTCAACATTAAAACATAGTCCACATAATTATTTTTTTTCTCTTTCATTTACAACAAAAGACTTTTCATTTCAACGTGAAAACACATTTCTGCAAAGTAATGTTAATTTATGAAAAATATAAAAGGTAAAATAAGTGAGTGCATAAATATTCACTCTCTTCACGTCAGTAGATTCACCTTTGGCCACAATTATAGTCTGGAGCCTGTGTGGATTGGTCTCAATCAGTCTTGCACATCTACACACTGCAATTTTACCCCATTCTTCTTTGCAAAACTGCTCAAGCTCTGTCAGGTTGCACAGGGGTTGTATGTGAACAGCCCTTTTCAAGTCCATCTACAGATTCTTAGTTGGACTGAGATCAGGGCTCTGACTCCTCCACTCCAGGACATTCACCTTATTGCCTTTAAAATATTTCTGTGTAGCTCTGACTGTCAGCTTCAGGTCATTGTCTTACTGGAACACATATTTTCCCAAGTCGCAGGTTTCTTGCATCAAGCTGTCCAACATTTTCTTAAACTTGACTGTGTTCATTTTACCCTCTACCTTTACAATCCTTGCAGGGCCTGCTGCTGAGAAGCATCTCCACATGATGATGCTGCCACCACCATGCTTCACAGTGGGGATGGTGTGTTGGTGATCATGTTTGGTGTCCGCCAATCATCACCAGCATCTAGTCTGATGGTCAAAAAGTTAATTTTTATGTCTTATCAGACCAAACAACCTTCTTCCACTTGACTTCAGAGTCCCCTATGCTTCCTGATGAATTCTAGTTGAGAAAATAATATAAGCTTTTTTTCAGCAGTGGATTTCTCATCGCCACTCTCCTATAAAGTTTTGTCTAATGAAGAAAGGACAACAGTTGTGTGTACAGTCTCTGTTATCTATATTTTATATTTTTAATCAATTTACATTCATTAGAAATGTGCCATTGCTTTGATACTTATTGGCAAAGTCATGAAAAATTGGAATGATAGAACCAAGTGCCTGTGAGAAAGGACAGAAAGTATATCTTTGGGGTGTGCAGGCACCCCAGTCGATAGGATAAATGTTAAATGCAATGTGTTTGGGAAGACAACAGTCTCGTACCATCAGAGTTATCCAACAAACGCCACATGATTACAAATCTTTTTCCAAGTCGCAGTTTTCTTGCAAACTGCGTCAGGTTGTCCTCCAACATTTCCTTTAACTTTACTGCCTTCATTTTACCCTCTACATTTACAATCCTTCCAGGGCCTGCTGCTGAGGGGCATCCCCACATCATGATGCTGCCACCACCGTGCGTCACAATGGGGATGGTGTATTTGTGATGATGTTCACTTTTTGGTCCCTTTTGGCCTCATTAGCCCAAAGAACTTTCTTGCAGCTGCCTCAAGAGCCAGACCCTGGTTGAGAGATTAATGTAAGCTATTTTCCACAGTGGCTTTCTCTTTGCCACTCTCCCATTAAGCTTTGACTGATGAAGAACGGGCAGCAGACATTAAGAGTCTTTATTTGCAAATTCAGAATAAAAAATAAAGATTAACCATTATTCAGTGAAATTGTCCAGGTGTATTACTTTACAAAGGTGAAGATGGCAGTGCAACAACTGTATCGTGGCACGTTGCAAGACTGATAATAGAAATTATGTTTAAAATATATTTTACTACTAAGCACTATGTTTCGTACAAGAACCGTGATTAAATGTATTTTTAATGTCCTTTTGCAATTAATGATGAAATTCTAAACATCTGAAATCTAGAGCACACAGTCCAAGTCACAGAGCTTAGTTTACACTTTCATTAATCGCTGTCATCTCTAAATGTTTGACTTTGTGAAAGTGAACCAAATTAAATGTCATGCAGTATCCTCCTCACTTTACTTGTTCCTTACCATCTTTTCTGAGGGTTGGATTTCATCCCAGGACACACAGAAGGCAGAATTTTCTTCTATTTAACTTGCATGTTTTTTTTGAGAAGTGCAAAAAAAATACACAAAGCGTGAACATGCCAACTCTTTATGTGGTTGGGAATTGATTTTTGCTTCTTGATGGGAGGCATTATTGATACTACCTTTGGTTTGAAATACAAATGTGAATTTGTCAGTCACAACCTAATGACAAAGTGTCTGTGTCCATGCACCTGTTGGCAACGCTCCACTGGTCTAAATCTGGAGATCCCAGAGTGTCCATTACTGTCTCTTGGTGACACTGTTTGGTATTGATTGTAACACCAGATGGACGCATCAGTTACACTCCCATCAGCATTTTGTCCAATTCTTGTGAAACCTGGCAGTTCTCGTTATGATGCCGAGTGTAATGTTGGTCTCTTAATGATACGTTTAAAAAAAAAATTCAAAATTAATCTAAAACAAAATTAACTCTCTGGTTTGTCAAACAATATATTCCTCATCAAGATCTTTCCCAAAGCACAAAATTAGTCAGGAGATGTGACAACCCTGTTTGATTGTAAAATCGGAAGCAAACTTCCTGCAGCTGTATGTAAACTCATCATTATTCCCCCGGGCGTTGTCTCATTAACCTGACAGATGTGTGAGTCGCTGCTCATGTGATTAACTTCGCTCACAAACTCTCCACTCTTTCTAAGCTCCACCTGCAGCCATGCTGTCGCTTCGTGTTAGACTTTATGTTGGGCAAAACCTGTGAAAGTGAGGAACTAGTTGCTAAAAATAAAAATTAAAAAATCTGAGCTCCTGCTTGCTTTTGGTAAACAGGTTTTAATCACAGTGGCACACACGCAGCTTCTTGTTGTGGATCAAACTGCTTTGTAAACACTGGCCATCTATTTGAGCCCCGTACACCGTTAGAGCTCGCCTGACTGAGAAGAGAGCCCACATTTGCATATTTCTCTCCGCAATTATTTTTCCCATGAGTTAGTTCAGCTTTGAAGACCGGATTTAATGAGATCATATATAGTATATCCACATCTGACTTGAAAACATCTCGCATCTTTGTTTACAAGACTCCCCCCTCTTTTTTGCTCGCTCGCTGAAATAAATCATTTTGTGTGCATTGATGAGATGATCTGTTCTTTGTGCCATCGTAGCAAGAGAAGTCAAATTATATGTGTTGACTGTTGCCATCCAGAGTTCATGTGAACATGGTTTGGAATAGACTTTATTCTGATGAACAGATAGTTAGGCTTTTTAGAAATATAAATTTATTTATTATTAATTGACATTTGTAAAGCGTAAAAACTACAAGTTTCGCCTTTGCATTAATGATATAACTTTATGATCAGTTGGCTTCAGAGGAGCACATTTTCCTTACTGTTGCTGTTCCCGTCTGTTTCCTGTGTTCCTCCAAAGCAAAGCAAACCCCCTACTAGCTGAGGGTTCATATTTAATACATGGATATGAGAATGGCACTGATCTTCTCATTTAGCTAAAAGCGTATTTCTAACTATCACCATTAAATGAAAAATAAAATACCAATTGGCTGGTTTATTCACATTTAGTCAAGTCTTTTTGTGTCATAATGTCAATCATGTATACATAAATGGTCGCCTCTCTGATCGCGTTTGATCTTTAATTGACGGCAGTTTAATACAACACTCGGAAACACGCTGGAATTTTCCATCGCAAAGTCTGAGATGAATGGCTGCTGTTGCTTCACAAGGAAAAAAAAAAAAAAAAAGGTCTTCTCACTTCGTCGTACTACCAGTTAAGTGGATTCTGTCACACATATTAAAAACAAATCTGCAGCAGAGTGTGACACATCAAAGAGGAAGTGGGAAGCAACCCCCTTGTTAATGGAGGGAATTGTGGAAGCGGGGACTGTGGGATGTTGGGGGGACATAATGGCCCTGACAATCAACCAGCTGAGTGCCTGTCCTTTTTCCCTGCAGGGGGTGTTGGTGGAGAGGGAGCGCCGGAGCTTGTTGATGCCTCACGAGCTGACACAGAGTTAGCCGTCTGAACAGGCAGTAGATAAGAAAGATGGGAGTGTGAGGAGCCGGAGTTAAGAGCAATCCCCCGGATTTCCTCTCTGACGTTGATAAATTGATGAACCAGAGCTCACATGAGTCCTCCAGATTGCCCCTTTGAGATGGATGGTTACAAAAGAAGTTTCCCCTCCTTATTTCCACTGCTGACACCTTCCTAAAGGCGTACATTTTGGTAAGCAAGATAAAAGGCCGTTGAAGTGCACGTTTCCCACACATCAATTTAAGTTGGACGACAACATTTAGATGAAAAACATACATCTGATATCTTCTTTTCTTCCGGAGCTTATGGATTGCTTGTTACTAGAGCCTCAGTTTCATGTCAGCTCTGTAAACTGCCATCAGGCAAAATTCTACCAAACAAAACAGCAAAGGAATGCAATGCTCTGTCTTTGTAGGCCAGACTATGAAACATGCCTGGTGACAAAAAGAATGAAACGTCAGTGTTTTGGTGAATGCTTCTGAGCTTCTGTGCTTTTGTTCTTTGGAAAGCAGTGGATTTATTGTTTTAAGAAGACACCATCCTTTGGGCCATTCAAGTTGACACAAATTATTTCCTCCATTAAATCACACCCGCCGTTGACCATTTATTAAAAAATAAATCATTTTTAGAAACCATCAGTTTGAGAGGGTGAACAGGGGGGGGTAGCGGAGAACAAGGCAGCTCACCTCTCTCCCTCTCACAGCTGCATTGGTTAATCTCTTTCTCGTGCTTCGTAGCTTTAGCACCCCTCGGGGAGTTGGGATTTTTCACTCCTGACATGCATTTTTCATCTTCACAGGGTCTCCAGCAGCACTCACGACAGAGACCTGCAGTTTTCCCAAGCTCCGTAATTGTCTGCATTTGGATGTCTTAGCTGGTGAAGGCGTCATGCGTCCATACTTGAGCCAGCGACCTCAGCGTAAGCCTTGAAAAGACATTCTCAGCTGTCAAAATGACAACAGCGTGACCCCCAGCAGGATGTCAACACCTACCAGGGTTTAAACAGTGCACACACTGAATAATGAATTGCATTTTTAGAAAATACTGTTTCATAAGTTGGCCTCGAGCAATAGAATCTATTTAGCTCTTATAAGCATGTGAAAATTTATGCAATCAAATTAGAAAAAAACTGCAAAATTAACCTTTTAAAGTATTCTATCAAGTAGATTACATTCCCATCGAGATATATTTTATATAAAAGGCCTATTAACGTTTTCCTCCCATTCCTATGTCATGGTCAACAAGTAGATTTTAAACAAAGGAAGAAGAAAAATGTTAATTAGAAAATGTTGGAGTGGCTCCGGTAGCGCAGTTCCCTCATAGCTGCCTTTCATTCGATCCAGAAAATGATGTGGAATACTTTCACTTGAGACAAAGTGCTAACACAGTCCCACGGGTTCCCACACTGATAAGGTGAAGTCAGTGTAAGCTCCTGATCGATTCAACAGCTTACTGCAGCGACCCTCTGGGCATTCGAGCCGAGAAATGCAGAAGCGAAGGAATAATTCAGTAATAGCTGAACTTTGACTGAGGAACACTGTTGTTGTTGGTGATTATATCAAAAAATTATGATTAAATGAGGCCTTGAGATGGAAAAAAAATGTAGTTAGATGTTATCAGATAATTACAACAACAAAAAAATAGTAAAATGTAATGTTTAATTTTTTACTCTTTTTACACTACAGTTGAACTATTTCTATTATCTATTGATATTTTTAACTTACCTGATTACATTTTTAGCACATTATCTCAGTTTTGTGACTCCGTAGATGACAAACAGAAGTTTATGTCGACTGTAATGGAAAGAGGCGTCAACCTAAATGTGCACTTTAAAGAGAAAATGAGCATTCTCTCATTATATTTCCCCGCACATTGTGTTCAGAGTTAAAACATAGAGAACTGACTGTCAGTCACTCTCAACACCACTGACTGTCCATTACAGACATGCAGCTAATTTCACTTGTTTGGCTGTAAAGAGCAAAGAGAGTTCAGACTCTACACTCTTCATTAAAGTATCCAGGGGCAAAAAAAAAAGAGTCAAACATGACCTTGACTGACAATCAACTGCTGAATCAATAGTCATCTGCTTGTGTGGGCTGGATGGATCACCTCGCCCTCTGAGCAATAGCTCCTGTAGGTACTTTTGTCATCCAGATCAAATTCAACAACTGTGTACTATTTCCTACGCCGTGAAAGGAAATACAATCTAGACAAAGCAAAAAAAAAAAAAAGAGGCTTCATCGGGGACATCCGTGACTCTGAATCTTGACAGCTCCATCACAGTCTCGGCCTGTCAGAGGCATTTATCCGGCATGGTATCTTGCACTTGAACTCATGGGGGTATGTATAGCATAAAGGAGCCGCAAAACAGACTCCAGATGAATGCGACGCTTTCATCTTTATCTTAGAGGTAGTTTGTGAGCTGATTGGATTTGTGGCTTTCTATGAGAGGTGCACTTCGCCTGACATAATAACTGGAATATAGTTTACATTCTGTGATAAGCTCAACTGGTTCAGACTGTAACAAGAAGCAGTGAATGAGATGGAGAAGCATACAGGCTGTGACCGGATCCATATAATAAGCAAACGGCTGAAGGTTGAACTGAAGCTCATTTTCAGATAAAATGAAAACAGGAATATGTTTTTCCACCTGTGCTTTAGGGTCTTACACAGAAGCCTTTATGTTCTTTCACATGTAGGTTCAAATTGAATGAAACTTCTACTTATGCTGTGAATGTTCAAAACAAGTCTGCAGCATCGTTTTTCACAAACCATAAGTGCTCAGCATTGGTCCAAAACAAAGCACTTGAATTAGACAGGTGGTCTGGGTGAGTCATGCAGCGTTCGATTGATGCAAAGGTTTTATGAATACAATTGACTTAATATAATTTTGGGGAAAAAAAATATAAAGGCGTGCAGGAGGTATGAATCAGTTATAAAGAAATATCCTGCAGCGGTGGCCTCACAGCTAGAAGGTTCTGGATTTAAGCCTCCTGGTCAGCTGAGTCTCCAATCCAAAAAGCACATCTAAATGGATGGATGTACATTTCTGTCTGATCCTGTTCAAATCTGATGAAAGAGATAAATAATCCACGGATGACCTGCCATGATTTACCTGTGCATTTGTGGTCCGCAGCTGCTCAGTTGCCAAGGAAATATGTTTATTCATAAATAGCTATTTGTAATCTAAATATGGAGATGTATTTAGCAGCTTATACCTGCATTATGCATGAAAACCCTCTAATTTGGAAGAGATTCAGACTCCACTGTTTGTTGGAAGACATTAGTCAGGGTGGACTGCCTTAGCTTTCCTTGAAAGTGACTCCCGCAAGTACACACTGCGAGCCCCAGCAGTTTAAAAATCACAATAGTGAGGGTTATTATTCAAGTGTACTTCATGGGAGGGAGTTTTTTAACTGGGCTACTTAATCCTGTTAAAAATGGAAAGAAAAAAAACATCCTGCCAAACATTTTTGTGCATCCAACCAGCCCTTTTTTTTCTTTTTTTCGTGAAGACGTTTTGTGTTCTGGATGACTTCATCAGTAGAAAACAGAGTTAGCACAATTCACTTGCGTGTTTAGTTTATCCATGCGCACAGTGCAAGACAACATGTCAAAAGCCATCATTTCTCTAAAAATAGCTGTAATAAGCTGGGAGGCAGGCTTTTCTGCAAAAAAAAAAAGGAGCTAAGATCACACATCTGTCTACGGAAACACGCAACTTCTTCAAAACTGCAGCTCAAGCTATACATCCTCCTCCTTCTGTCACAAGGAAACGACATGAAAATCATCAAAAACACATCCAGGACTCTGACTCTGCAAAGCATTTTATCACAAGTGCTACGTCGGTGAAGAGGCCCTTTTAGACGCCGGTGATTATAAGCCCTCATTTCCTATTCTGGGTCATCAAGCAGCTGTCTAAACAGAGCTGAGTTTGCTCAGGTACCCATCCTTGGCTGGGGGAAATGCTGCGTGTTAGAGTTATTACCATACACTGTTTTGCATCATTGAACATTTCTGGGTGTTCGTCTAGATCCTGACCCACTTCGGTGCCTTTGTGTTTCCAATATTTAGATCAAGCGACATCTAGGAAGATAAATGCCACGCTGTCTGACAAGCCGTGTGGAGTCTATGTCATAGAGCAAGCGAATTAAACAAATGCCAGAATCAGGGGTGGGTGTGTTTTTGCTGAAATGAATCTGCCGTACAATTGAGCTGGATTCATGAAATCCCCCTTTCCACTGAAAATGATAAGAAATAGATGATCTTGTGCGCAAAATCTGACTCGTTAGCCCTGCAATCTGTTGGAGCTGAGCACGCTGCGAGGAGCTGCGACGTGCTCGCCCGCTTTACGAGGCTATCGATTTATTGTTTAGTAAATCAAATACGAACACACAAATTCAGAAAGTAGACAGTCATGAACATTTATTTGAACAGAAGCCTGTATTGCTCCTATCAATCTCGAGCGTTAATCACTGTGTACCATATGTAGAGCTGCAGACGGCACCATCCGTTACCACTACCACTCAGAGAAATGACACGAGGTGAGCTGTGACTGGCTGCCCAAGTATATATTCCGGCGGCAGTGACGGGTTGGGCTTGTAAAGTAGCTGTGACATTTGGCCAGAACGCCAGCAGTGGGCTCGACTTGCTTAATGAACTAACATGTTCATGTTGGCAGCACTAAGTGAACCATTTATTAGTGAGCTGGGAACAGACACAGGGTGCACTCGGGTTGGTAATGACAGCAGCCGCCAGATGACAACACCTCTAAACACAGATAAAAAATAAGGCGCAGTCATGTTGAGGTTTAAAAATAAAAAAATAAAATGAATCCAATTTTTACTTGAGGCCATAACACCGACCAAAAATACAAAATATGACTTTAATAAAACTGAACAGAAGAGACATTATGCTAAAAAAAATACATTCATAATCAAAGTGTATATTTGACTACAAAAACTATCCTCTTTGTGCAGATTTTGGTTGACATGAGAACTTGAGGACATTCTACAAGTTAAAAAAAATATAACACTCAAATGGTAAACGTTTTATTATCAACCACGACTTCTTGTCTTCATGGCAACCTGTAAGAAAAGAGACATAAACATGTATTATATACTGAAAAAAACAATCAATTGAAATCAAATGAGTTCGTTTGCAAAAACAGATAACTTCAGTTTTGTAGACTTTCAGAAAACTTATTTTCTTGTTGTTTGCTTGAGATAATATCAATCAAACTGAAGTTGAGTGGATTTGACTCAGTAGAAATGACATGACAAAAGTAAAGATAACTTAAGTTTGATTGATATTATCTGAGGTAGATGATGGAAAAGTGGGTTTTCTGAAGGTTTGTGAAGATGTTATCTGTTTTTGCAAATTAACTCCTCAAATATTCATAAGAATAATTCGACACTTCCAAAAGTACAATTGCTTTCTTGCTGAGATTTTAATGAGAAGTGTGATACCACTCATGTTTTTACACTAAAGCTGAGAATGAAAACAAATCAGTTAGCTTTGCTGTAACCACAGATAACCAAAAAAAGCCCTCCAGAGCCTCTAATAGCTCTCTAATTAACCTAATATTCCTTGTTTGCTTAATCTCTCTATATATTCTGCTATGCGTATTATGATAAAGCACCTCCTGCTTCATATTCGACAACATTACACGAGTATCAATCTTCTCATCTGACTCTTGGCAAGACAGCAAATGTGCATATTTCCCTAAATGTCAAACAATTCCTTCCAGACAATATAATGTAGAACTATTCATGTGACAAGCATGTAGTCATCTGTCTGCATTGATTCTGATTTGTATGACAAATGACACCGGTGTCCTTGGTTGCGTAGCTGTTTGTATATGCAGCGAAACCCATGAGCCCCCGAGTCTGACATTTTGGCTGGGCGGGCATCAAAAGCGGTGCGGGTAATTCCCCTCTATCCAACTGACTGTCTCTTTATGAATCCCCCAGTTATAATCTGTCAACACGCGTCTGACATCCAGGGTGACGTTTTGTATGGAGATGCAGCTTTTAGCCGGAGACAATCAGCTCGTCCTTGAGATGGATGTGAAAGCGGAGAGACGTCCTCACTCTCACCTAGACCTTTTCAAATGAGCTCTCATTGTCTTGTTAAAAAACAAATAGGTGCAATTATTCGAGAAAATAAGAAAGCGAGCGTGAGAGTTGGCAGGAGGGAGTGTGCAGCCGTCATTTGTTTGTTCACACAGTGGCTGACAGAATTAGCGGGTACGGCGTGTTGCATATCCGAGGATGTCTCTCTCTCTCTCTGTCTTTCTCGTAGCCAGTCGGAGCCCATAAGCAGATGGTATCATTACATGAGTGCAGAATGTGTTGGTATCAGCTCAAGATGTGCAAGGTCTATTTTCAATCATACATATTTATACTTATTTCCCTGTCTGATTACTAAGTCGGTGACAGAATTTCCATAATCAGATTCACTTTGACGAGGAATAGGTTAGCAGTTGGGCAAACAAACTTATTTGTTTTTCTTGCTTTACAGTTATACAAGAAGATAAAAACTATATTCGCATCTGTTCTATCACAGAAATATGAAGCCACCGCCAGCAGCAGCAGCAGCAGCAGCAGCAGCTAGCTGAGCTCAGAATAAAGATGAGGGACAGGTGGAAACTGTCAAAGGTGGCAAAATCCACCCACCAGCACCTCTAAAGTTGTATTTCATTCTAATTTAATTTGTACCAAAACTATGGAAACTGAAAAATGACAGGGTTTTTCCTGCATAGATTAGTTTTTGTTACCATAAGCCATTTTTGCCCGTGCCAAAGGGAAATTAGCAGACCCCAAAATGATAATAATTCTGAATAAATGTGTGTTTTGTTAATTGTGGTTTCATTACTGTCATTCTTTTTAAAATTAAACGGTCAGAAATAACAGAAAACTGTAACACAGACCCCTTGCCTTTACTGTACGGGGACCGATCGTGGTTACTCGTCTCCTCTCAAACCCCTGAATGGTTTGATGAGGGTTATGCATCGGACTGTTTCTTGGCTGGGTGGACTCTTCTTTTTGGACAGAGCTGTTTTCCGCCTTGTTCCAGTCGCTGCTGGCTGTGGCTTCATATTTATTATATACGTAGGTTGGAACAGATCATCTCATCTAACGCTTGGCAGGAAAGCACAAAGAGTATGTGTCAGAAGGTGAAACTATTCCTTCCAGTTTAGTTTTTACAACCTTTTGGCAGTTGTTACCAAAAGCTAACAACACTGCTGAAATGTTGAAGAAAAATTCTGCTGGAAACAGTGAAAAGTCTGTCAATATGTGTTTAAAATGAACTAAACTAATTATTTGAGGGTCAGTATTAACAGATATGACCTAAAACAACAGATTATTGTTGACAATACAGAGGGGTTTTCAGATTTAACTTTGTGAAATATGACCAGCTATTAAGACATACAGATGGTCCAAAATGAAGCAAAGGAGCGTTACTGGTTGTTAAAAAGTCCACCGGACAGGATGATGAAAGCGTTTCCAGCAAAGTTCTGATTAAACAGTAAATATAGAAAAACTCTAATAGAGAAAAGTAAGTGATCACAGATACCATCACCTCCTTACCTGTGGGTCACTTTTTGCCATCATGTTTCATTTTTTTTCTTATCTCTTCTCTCCGAGTCCAAATTTATCTCTGTGCACAATAAACACAAGTTAGCACCAACAGGATTTATCTTCACCTTTTTTTTTTGTTGGCAGGAACAGATGCATAAGCAGAGTCTAAATAGACTGATGTGGATTCTATTAAGAGCGTTGTGGCGGCATAAACAATGTTGCCAAAGGTGATAAACTTGGTAAACCAACAAAATAAACAGCTGCCAGTTTTTATTGCGCCCGAGGCCGCGGCTCAGTCCTGCTTAATGGACAAGAATCACCATAGATCCACGTGTGGACTAATGCGAAAAGAGATGTGAAGACAGCTGCAAAGTCTTTAAGCACCTTAGACTCCGTTATTTGTGCAAAATGAAAACATGTACAATGAGTAATGAGTCGTTTTTTTTATGAATCTCTTTTGTAATCTGAGCATGAGAGCAGTTTCATGAGCAGCATTCTCTTTAAGGAATGCATCCACATCCATAGCAGGCTGTGGGATTTCGGCTCTTGGCTGGTTTGTAGCTGGCGGCATGCTTGTTATGAAAATGGATCCGAGAGAGCTTCTGGCAAAGTCTGCATGACCATCGCTGGCATACACAGAGCTTCCAGCAACACTGATCTCTTCCAACTCATAGGTGCAAATAAACACGAGAGTTAGTTTGAAGAAACAAATCACTCTGAACAGAAAGGAGTTGGAAATACGAAGCGATTTTTTTGTGACCGCTTAAATATTCACTTAAAGCTACTTAATAATCATTTTATTCTTGGCAGTTGCTTGGTCTCTGCAAAACTGAAGTTGGATGTGATGAACAATCGCCCATGAATGGCAGAAATCCCTCCAACTTGTGTCGTCTAAGCTGCTTTATGTTCCCTGAGAATGTTGTTTTCCTACAGATTTACTTAATAAATAACATTGTTTTTGCTCACTGATGATTTACAATAACGTTATTCTGGGCAAACAACCTTTAAAAATATCCTGTGTGACAGCATGATCGATTCACAAAGTGCGAACCGAAGACATCTTGTTAATTCTGCATTAGGCTGACACCATAATTCTTCATGTAAGCTCGACCACTAATCTTTTCCAAGCCACTACCAAGGAAAACTGTATACAGCTCTTTTTTTTTGTTAGGTGCTTTGTGTGAGAACAAAACCGAATACGTACCAAGTTTCTTTTCTGACCGATGAGGGACCCGAGCATGTCTGATGGCTGAGTACAATCTTCAGTCCTGTGGGAGCTGATTTCTGTGCCTTCTGCTCTGGAAAGAAGCACAAATAGACACTGGTATTTTGCACACACAAAAAAAAAAATGATAGGAGCATGATAGGAGTCGTGTTACTGTGCAGCAGAGTGAGAAAAAATCCTGATAAGACAGTGTTGAAATATTTGATAGAGCTGAATTTCATCAGAGTTGTTTTATAGTAACATTCAGGCCCATCCTTACATGAAAGAAAGAGGTGGAGACGAATATTAAACTGTTAAATGAAATATCAGCCATGATAATTAGTTTCACTTCTACCCTTACATACTTATTTTTAAACCTGGGGTGATGAAGGTGCTGTGATGTCGCATGGATGATAATGTCATGGGATGTCACATGTGGAACTGTTGTGATACCTGATGAAAGTCTTAATTAATATCTATTACAACAGTAAACAGACAGAGTGTGGGAGTTGTTGTTTCCTCCACCACATGCCTCAGGTGTGCAGAGATTCCTCCTACTATAATATCATTGTGCAAATGGACAATCACAACTTATTGCAGTCTCACTGGTGAAACCTCCTTTATAATGATTTCGCACCAACATAAACAACTATCGCTGCTGCGTCTCCAGCTCGGGTGGCTTTGCTCATAAATCTTGTTATGCATTATCAGCACAAGTGTGCAATTAAGGTGCTATCCCTTGCACGCAATTTTCAAAAAGAAGCGCACCTTTTGGAAAAATGTTAGCGGAGGAGGATGAATTATGAATAAGACAGCAGGTTCCTGGCGATGGGGATTAAGTGTTTGCACCGCGACAGAACAGCAAATGGTGTGAAAAAGGCACGCACGGTGATGCAATAAGATTATTACTGAGCAGCAGAGGTCCAAATTGGTTCGAATGAAACGAAAGGCACGCAGGATTGAAGAAGATAAGCTAGGCAATAAACAGGTAACATACTTTAATTAATAGCTTTGTTTACCTAATGGTCAGAGTTCTTTAGTTTCTGCAAAACTTCTCCCCTCACACTTCTGCACATGTATAATTAATCTTAAAACTTGTGCACCAACCTCATATAGTCACTACTCTGCAGTTCTTTTTTTTTTTTTATAATCTGATGATTAATTATTTCTAATTGCGCTGCAGTTTTAGTCAGACTTTGCTTCCTATTACCTCTTTTGTTTCCATTGTTTTAATTACATGCCCATGCTTTACTGTGTCTTTAATGAGCTGTCAGAGTCGTAAAAACAGTCGCACTTGCGGTTGACTTAAATTAGACTTAATGGTGGATTTATGAGAATGTGCAGCGAGACGGAAATTATATTCAAATCCTTTAAGAAAAGTGTGACGCGGTGAAAACATTAAAAAAAAAGTCTTAATCATGATGTATTGTAGCTTCTAATAGTTGGTAAACTATGATTCAGCATTAAAACGAGCAATTAACCATCAACATGGGGGAGTTTTTCAGAGTGTTTTAAACTGTCAGCTATGACTCAAAGCAAGCATTTGAAGTCTTTGTTAGCTGGTAAAATGAATTCAGTGATGAGCTAAACCTGCTGATCTTCTGATTATTATGTCTCATTTACATGATAAAAGCAAACTGCTGACCACTGGTGACTTCAACAAACCTGACTTGTGCTGGGACTGACACAGCTGTGACGACGTCCATTCACTCACCTGATAGATTCCTCTCTGCTTTGACCAAACCACACTACAGTGTGTTTCTTTATCTACAGGAAAGAACAAAACCACGTTATAAAGAAAGTTTCTATTCTGTGTATATTCACAATAACATGAATAGACTCACAGGCTGCATGCAATGAATATATATTATGTATGTATCTATGCACAGGACAGGACACAACAGTCATTACATTCCATCACTGTGAAAAAAGTAAACCTATTCGAGGTGTTATAAAAATGACATTTTATGATAAATTTATTTATATCACTGATGTGATGTTTAGTTTTGCCGAACATTATTTTAGCGTCTTTTATTCATTAAAATTTATTCTTCCTTTTATCACAGTTTAGCTGAATGTGGATCTAGTTAGAGATGGGAAAGGGATTTTTTTTAAACATTTATTTGGGGTTAAAACGGGCAGGTTTACTTTTTTTTAAGTGGAAGTTAGCATTTGATGATTAAATTAGGATTATTATTAGGGTTACCTGCTTAGTGTTTAGTCTTCCTTTCAGTCCCGTGATCTACACTCTTAATGAGAGTCAGGCTTCAGGTGTACTAATCACAGAAGAGAATTCAAACGGCTAGAAACGGACTTTGACGTTTAAAGCACGGAAAATTACAGTGCATGTACAGCTCGCTCAGGTTAAGATGACACAAATGCAGAAAGAGGTTAGCAGAGACATCGATGAGATAACAAGCGGGTGTGCTGGGTTTTTTTTTTTCCACTCAGCAAGTAACATGCTATCTGTCAGAGGGTGAAAACCAGATCATGTGTGGCCCATTACGCTCTTCAGCTTCAAATCCTCAGCTTTTTAAAAAGGCATTATTATGATAATATATGAGGACTTCTTACCTCTTTAAACTCCATATCATTCTCAGAGTCAATCAGTGTCTGTTTAATGATGTAAAACTTCAGGGAATGGATTAAGAAAAGAAATTTATTAGTTTCTAAATAAGAAGAAAGTGTTCAAATATTCAAGGACGACTGAGCAGGAGTATAAATTATTTAACCAATGATTCATTTGGGACAGGCTGCTGGGCTTTCTTTATGAAATGAGTTAGCTGTTACCTGAAAGCAGATGTTTGGATTTAGAAACAAGAAACTCAATGGCGTTAACAAACTGCAGAAAAATAACCAATTTAAAGCTCCACGGCCTGCTGTTTAGAAAGTCTTACACACTTGCGTTGAGGTTTATGTTGTTTTTATTAAATGCTTTATGTACAAATACAGATTACACACAGAACAAAGCACGCATTATAAATTACACACTGTACAGAGCTTTCAACCCAAACAAAAGAAAGGAGAAAAAAAAGTGTTTTGCACGATCACGATCTCACATCATTTCGTATCATTTAAAATCACAATGTAATCTAGGCTAGTTATTTTTTTTGTGTAGTATTAACTCATTTTATATAGCAATCAGTTATGGGGGAAACTTGTGATTTCTTCACATTAGACATTTTTAAAAGAAATGTTTAGGAACCATCTGGTGTTCAATTTAAAGGTTTGGTTTCCATTTGTTCCTGGAATTTATCATGTTTTTTCAGGGCAGGTAATTCAAACTTTTACAAATCAAGCCACAGTTGTTATGAAACAGGAAGCTCGTACTAGTCTTTAAAAGACAAATTAACCACAAAACTGCCTCTGATTTATTACTATGGAGCCAAATAATGAATACATTTATGGGGGGAAAAATGCCTTGAAGAAGTCAGTCTGAATCTCACAAAGGTTTTTTCTTTTTTTTCTTTTTTTGTTGCAAAGTATTAGTATTAGATCTACTTAAATCAGACGGAGCCTCCAGCCACACCAAACTGTGGGGGAAGATTGGAAAAAAAGATATTTTAAATTGGAAGCGAGCATCACATTTGCTCCGCAGCTCTGGCTGGTTAAAGACTCATCCTGCCTGGAAAGTCATTTTGGTTGACTCACACGTAGCTAAGCAGGGTTTATGGGCCGTTTTTCCAAATTAGGAAAAAAAACTGCTGTCAGTAGATTTTAAATAACTACTTGAAAAAACTTGCAAAAAGGGGCAAAGTTATAGAGAAACTACTTTAGCACCTAAACAGGGGTATACTTTTGTGTATTTGTGGAAATGCGGGAAAAAAATCGGACTTTTGCCAGCTTTACGTGTCCAGCGGTTGGTGTGTTTTAGGGGACGACAGGTGATATAGCATCATGGGTGTTTTACGATATCCTGATAAAAAGGCTAACATGTTTTTTTTTTTTGACAACTTGGAGGAGCAAAGAATACACTGATGCTACCATGTGGGACATTAAAGTGACCTATAACAAGAAAGTTATGACTCTGATCGCCTCATATGACACATCAAGTAAGGGGGAAGAGTTAACCGTGACAATCTCTGCCTTAAAGACAATAAAGGGAAACCAATTAGTCCCGATCATAGACATAACCTACAAATTAAATCAGAAGTTTAACGTCAAATATCTGAAAAAGGGGGAGATAAAGGTGGCATGAAAAGCATTTAAAGAGCCACGTTTAATACCAGCCTTCCTGTATATAAACACGTTAAGTGTCTCTTTTAATTTTCTCTCTGCATGTTTAAAAGAAAAAAAAAGCCTCAATCTTCTATAAATGAAAACATCAGAATGCTGGAAAAATGTTAGGTTTTGCAGGTTTATGTGCTTTGAGGTTGTTATTTTTTTCAATTTCTGAAGGGCAAAGAAAAGTTACAACATTTTATGAGGAATTGTTTTTAAAAAAAATTCTAAACCGTTGGGAATCGGAGGTCACATATGTGGAGCACCTTCAGTATCTGCCGTACGGGTGTTTCCTGTAGCCCCCTCTCGTCAGCCGTAAAACGGGGGCTTTGAGACTTGGCCTGGTGGTCGCCCAGTCCTCCTCTGCAAACACATCAAAACACACAGTGTAGGAAGCATCCTGTCCTCTCGCAATGCCGTTCACCCAAAGACAAGAGAATTTAAGCGAGTAAATTATATGCCAGGTACTACAGGGGCTTCTCTTCACAGAAAATTAATTTCATAAGCTCTTTGCCCTCTGTTGGACCAATGCTGAGATTTGACTGTCAGCAGCTCCTTCCTTAGAGCCAAATTACATAAAGATGGCCACCTCTGCTGCACGGCACATTGCACCGCTTCCAAATAAGAAAGTGTTTATGAAGCAGAAAATCAAATCATTGCCCCCTTGGTTTTGGTTTGGTCCGACCTCAACACCCCAGTGCACAATTCATTGTGCTGAAAATGAATGAGCCTGCAAACCTGCTGTGGCAACCAGCTTATCGCCGCTGTCGTGTCACAACCTAGTAACTCCACTTCTGGTGACTTTATTTTATATTTTTTGCGGAAATTGTAGCTCTACATGTTGAAGCTTTGCATGTATTACTTCATGGTTTAAAGGAAATCTGAGGACTTGTTTATTCAAAAACTTCTAAGGAGTTGGTAGTTTGGAGATACAGGATGGATTTTTTTTTTTCCCCAGAGAGCAACAGCAGAGGTTAGTTAGCCGATAACAGCCTCCTGGAACAAGCATGCGAGGGCAAAAACCCAAAAGGCGAAACACCCTGCTTTTACAGGAGGCAGCGGTTGGGTCCACGAGCTTCCGCTGGCAACATTGACTGTTCTGGTCAAATGCAAGCTCGTAGCCGGGGAAGGTAAAAGGGGTGACGCACGCAAGAGTGGCTCGCTGGGTGATTAGAAGTGGGCTGGAACCACAACGCTTTTTTTTTTTTAACTTTGCTTCTCGGCTGTGAAACACCTTTTTAATAACAGTGGAGCGGCAACCGGGATTGTGCGGTCAACACAACATCGTTTTTCTTGTGCGAAATAATTTAAATAATGTTCAAGCATATTTGTTGAGGAGTGCGGTTTTAAAATCCTGCTCCGTGACCCTGAATGTGAGTAATTACCTTTAATGACAAAGGCAAATGACTGTTTTATTTTTGTTTTGTTTTGTGGAACCAGCACAGGAAAAATAGCTCAGATTGGACAGACTCATAGATATTACAGAACTAGATACTGGACTTTCCTAAAGAAAGTGTAGGACTGCAACAAGCTGTTATCTTACTTTTTCATTTCATCTTTCAGTCATTTAGTTTATATTTATATATGTTTAAAAAAAGATAATTGCGAAAGTCTACGATGAGATCTTCAAATTGCTTGTTTTGTCTGAACAACAGCCCAAAACTCTGATACTCACTTCATGATAATAATCCAGAGAATGTGGCGCATTGTGAGGATTTTTTTCTTTGCTTCAAAAAGGACTTAAGGAATTAATTCCCAGCCGAGTTGCCAAATCATTTTTGCAGATTGCCCAATCAACTAATCAGCTCGTTTATTTCAGCTCGAACAGTGTCGTTATGCCGTACTTCTGTTATATTTAACAATTTTACAGCGAGAGGACGCAAAAAAAATAAAAATCAGGGGGTGACTCATATTTGGTTCACTGTGCAACTTGCAAAAAGTTCTTTGAGAAGCTGCACTTACCATAATTGTTGTAGGATTCATCACTGGTTCCGTGTCCGTATTCATAATATCCTGAAATGCTAAACCGGGCAGAGAGGAAACATCAGTCAAATAACAAGCTTTCCTAAAATAAGGGAAGGTGTTTTGTTTGGCAAAGAAAAATCTCCACTTAATTTTTTCTTATAACCAATGAAATGCTAAAAAGTCCAGCAATGTGTTATTCCATCTTTGAGTGACTCTAACGTATCTGTACTCAGTGTACTGTGTCCTGCTAAAGACACTGATCACACACAAGGCACACGTTTTATTTTTACAGTAGAAAGGCTAATAAACTCCTTTAACACCTGAGCACCGTAGCTTGTAGCTCAGTTTACTCAAAAAGGTATAAAATTTTGGGCCTTTTTTGTGGATTAACACACAGTTGGTGCCCCAGTGAGGAAGATGGTGTATGTAGGATTAACTACAGTTCCCACGTTGCTCACCGATGTGTTTTTTAACAGACAGCACAGGTCCCTGGGACAATTATATCAGGGTGTGGACACGGAGACAGCTCGTGGCGCGATCAATTCATCGCTGTCTGCGAGCTTTTCTTGGGATTTCTTGCCGAAATGTACACCGGTGATGAACAAAAAGACAGCTTGTCACAGTGGACCTTACACAGGCTGGATTCTAAGTAACAGCACACAGATGTATTTTCTTTTGTTTATCCAGCATGTGTGTGCGTGTATGTTACCTCTTTGACTGACTGTTGTAGTTATCCTCATAGGTTTCGTAACTCTCGTCATCGTATTCTCCGTCGTACCCATCATCGTAGCCCTGCGAGAGAACAGTGAGCGTTATGTCTCCTCGTCTCTATCCCGTCTAACTGGTTGGAGATGAATATAAAAAAACAATCAATACTTAGTTCCATGGGCAAAGTTATTACTTTGAGTCTGTAATAGGAGAGGAAACAGGAAAAATTAATGTCCAACAGAGAATATCGATTAGGACCTGCAGGGGAACATGTCTCACTAGTGGAGCCTAATGGACACCTCCTGAGTCTCAAACTGCAAAATGGATCTCAACTATTGATAAGCAGCCACTCAGGAAACAAGCGCAAAAGCCAGCCAGTAGCTACAGTCAGGCTCAATAACAATAAAAATGACTAAACGGCACACGGTAAAGACTTTCTTCAGTTATATGGACACTTTGGCGGCCACCTGTAAGTATTGGTAACCAGATAAAAAATCAAAATAAAAGCCTCCGTTCTGTAAAGCAGGCGAAATAGCAGTTTATTACTCTTTGTGCGTCTCTCGTAAACTCTGAAATTACTGTTGAAAACACTTTAGGAGAGATTAGTCTGTTAGAGGAAGTTTGATGAGGGACCTGACAGCAGCAGGATGGCATTTTATATTTATGTATTTATATATAGTTATGTAATGACAGTAAGCACTCAAAATGTCATGTTTGCCAAAGTCTGCTGCGATAAGTCTATTCCTATTACAAAACTCCACGTTGGTCCCCGGACGGTCCGTTAATCCAGTTAGTGTCTGTTTACATCTGCGAAGGACACTTTTCTCCGCCTACTTATGCAAGTAACCTGGTTTTAGATCAATTTAAGTGAACATTATGATTCATTTAGAAGAAAAAAACACCTCAAGAGTGGCTGGTTAAGAAGCTTTTTTAAAAATTAAATCCTGTAATATTAAATTGGTTGCTGTGGCATGTGAACATCCCACTCCTTTTTTTTTACTTTTAGTGTTTTATCATCTGCATAAATCATCCAGTGTTTGCATAATACCAGGATCATCAGTTTCTTTCCCACGTATCAGACGCTGAAGGTTGCTGCATCTTTTCATCTTTTTATTGCTTGCGGACTCCTGGGTGCAATTTCCACCAGGAAGAGGGAGGACGTTACTTTTCAAAAAGGCTATTTTAGTCCATCTCACTTGTGCAGTTTCCATTGATTTGCTTCTAAAAATCCCTGTAAGCAGAAGGATTTTCTTTTACTGTCCAGCTGCCAAACGCCAGATCAGAGAAAGGGGGGGAGTTGATCAAAATGATCCGCTTATCAGAGTTTGCTTCAATTATGAGTTGAAGTTAGTGCTTAGTGGGCATTTTTTCCTCCTGACTTTTGCCTTTCAGGAAACTTTAAGTCTGCCCTGTCATTGATAAGGAGCTCAACCCTCCTCTGTAAGTTTTTGGGGTAACTAAAACTTTCTGTTAAATTTGGTTTATTGCTGTATTCTAGAGGTGAACATCAATCAAACACAAGGCAATGTTTCCTTAAAGATGGAACAGGGCTTCATTTACAAAAGACAAACTTGGTTGCAGAATATGCAGAAACGCTTTGGAGGCTGTAGAAACTGGGCACACAGATGGGGAAATAGTGACATTCTGCTGTAATTCCTCTCCCAGGTTTCATTTCACTTTATATCAGATGAATAATCATACCTCCACTTGTGCTGGTAAGACACAAAACACTCGATAAGCACCTATCCATTATAAAAGACACAGGCCGACTCGGATCTTTACCATTTACATCTGTGATTCATTATTAAACTATTATGGGACTATTGAGCGTCTGCTGCTGGCTCATCACTGCATTCCCAAACCCTCAGAGCGCGGAGGAGAAGGTCGAGGTGCGCGATGCTCACACTCTGGTTGTGGAATTTACGAATTAGCGAATGAAAAACGCCGAGAACAATGCCAGCACGCGTCAGATGGCGGATTCTGCAAAGTCTGGCGAAGATAATAACCCTGAACACCCTGATTACTTTTCATCTTAACTGATGAAATAATCATTAAACTGCATTTCACTTCTGTATAGAAACGGAGAGCAGAGTGTACGTTTCGACCAAAGTCTTCCGATGCGGTTCTCCATCTAGCAGAGAGTTTCTTGTTTAGCAGAAAAAAATAATCACTTCAGTGAACACGGACTGTGCTGCCAGGGGCATCAGGTGCTCGCAGAGTGACATGGGGCCGCCACGCACGCTCACCCTCCTCCAGAAATCTCACCCTTCACCCCTCCACCACCTGCACTCATCAGTAACTGCGAAAATGAAAGAAGCACCTATATCCTTTTTTTTTTCTGTCAGCTGTGTATATGTCTATATAGAAGGTTAAAAAATACAGAGCAGTTAGTGTCCCTGTCCTGTAACTGGCAGCAAAGCACACCTAGTTTCCTTTTTTTTTTTTTTGCATCAACAGCTGCTGAATTTTGCTTAGTTTCCAACATGGGTGGTGAAATATAGGCAGCATTGACAATAACTGTGATATTTGATACTGTATTCATAACCCACATATGATAATATCGTCACTAATCCTGCTTCAGTAGCCACCCTGCTGACACTCCAACATCCAGAGCATTTATGGCTACAGTTTCTCTCTCCAACTACCCTACAGATGGATTTGACAGATAGCATCACTGATTTTTTTATTTTTTTATATTACACTGCTCTACACCCATTTTGGTGTCAACATTTTTTGAGCTGATTTTGGACAACTGCAATGTGCTGAATCCAAATATTACATTGGTTTTGCTCAATGAGGTCAAAATGTTGATTTGTCACCACATGCACTTTATTTTATTTTATTTTTTAAAATTTTTGTGTACATGTGCGGGTGTCTATGCTTTGTATCATACAAAATTCTTTTTCTATTTCCTGAAATGAACAAATTCTGAAACCTTTGCAAGTTGATACTACCTGTTCTCGCATATTGAATGGCTTCCTGAGAATCTCGGACCAATGAGTGATGAGCAGGGGGAGAGATTCCATCAGGACATGAAAGAGATGGAGACCAGGTATCAGGGATGCTGGGATGCAGTCATGATGGCTGATTACTGCTGGACTCTGAAGAGAGATATACCTGCTGCTGGTCATTCCAGGAGTTCCAAGAAGTGCATGTTCAAACCCTGAATTTTGAGCAATGCTGATGAAACATGCAATTTACTTTTATGAATGTTTACGCTTATGAACTTTTGGATCAGTTAGCTTATGAAAAGGATTAGAAAATGGAAATTTTCCTCGAAAATCCAATTTCATATGAGAAATACTAAAATAAATCAATCGCTAATGTCAAAAAATGTAATCGATTTAGTGGCAAAATCAATTTTTAAATTTTTTTTTAACCGAGCTGGCATAAAACCCTGACCTGATGCAGAAAAGCAGATGTCATGTTTGGATTCAGCGTTGCAAAAATGTCCTAAATCATTTAAAAAATCCTAGACACCTTCAAAAAAGTATTTTTTTGTAACCCAGTGGTATAGGTATTGTGAATTCTTTCGGCCACAATGATTGTAAAGCAAAATCTAGAAAACTACCACCCTCGTTTCTAACCGTGCCTTTCCCAGAAACATAATGTAAATCTGCGTTTGTGAGGGATTTGCATTGATTATTTATGTCAATTTTAAGAGTGCAGTCAGTCGAACACGAGGCTCACCACCAGTGTGTCCATTTTCAAGTTTCTTCAGGGGAAACTGTGTCAATTATTTATTTTGTTAATCATTCATATGCCAACTTATTAGTTAGATTGACAGACATATAAAAGCAACAAACCTACGCCTTCTTGTGATCTGACCTGTTAGAAAGTACTAATAGTCCGTTGAATGGTTTATTCATGGCAGCGGAGATAATCAGTCTCAGCAGACCAAAGGTTCACGCAAACAGCCTAACCTGAAGCTGGAGTAAGGCCAGCGTGTGTGCACAACGGTAGACTTTGCTATTGTCTCCTTTTGTAATTGCTGGATCTTGCTCATTTAAAGAGATTTATCGGAGTTTAAAGTGCTTATGGTTCTTTTTCATCATGATCTAATCTCTTCTAATCCTTTCGAAGCTTGCTATTTCGAATCAAGCCCCACTATCATACCTACAAGTGTTGAGTTCCCTTCTTTCGAGATCGAATGCATTTTTCAAATCAGCCGAATGAAATGTGTTTGAAAGCTTCAATGAAACTGGTTTATGCCAGACGTGGTCTCAGCGGCGCATTATTCCTCCATGTCTGCCTGTAACAATATAGCATCTTGCATTAGGTGTGCCTGCTTGTGGTAATGCTTTACGACACAAAGGCAGAGACATCAGTGTGAAGGGCATCAAGTAGCAGCAACACAAAAGAAATTACATTTAAGGCACTTGAACACACTCTCCCTCCTCAACGCTGATTCCGACGGCTCTGGTTTCCTGTGTGGCATTATTTGCGTGAACATGAATTTGACTAAATTAAAGTTAGGGATTATGTCAGGGATTAAGTTGTTCACCGGATCCTATACTTCTCCTTTTCGTGCATGAGTCTTTCCCCATAAAGGCAGAGTCAGAGACCTGCATATCTCAGTAATTGACCATTTTGTTAGAAATCCAATTCGAAAAAATGCTGGAGCACAACTTTAACGAAGCCGGTGGATTCATTTCTGTCAAATATATTGGACTAGCAAACCTTCAGTTATGATAAAGAACTACCAGAATGCAGAACTGTATATGGTTCCGACTGGCAATAATCATTTATCTCGAAACACCAGCTATGAATCTTTATTCTTGTATTTGTCATATTATCCAACAGGGACGAAGGCAAGAAGCGTCATTTAGCATCTCAAAGCTCAAAGAATAAAACACTCATCACCCCCTGCCTTATCTCCCCACTGACCTCCGTGGTGGCTTCATGCACGACACATGCATCGAGATTCGACAAGGTACTATGTGTAAATAGTCCGGCCTCTAATTAATGAGGCTCGATTCCTCTAGTTTGACACTCATCTGTAAAAACAATTAACACCGGTCCTTTTTAACAAGGCAGAGGACATAAATCAAACGCTAACACAAGAGTGGAGAGTCCTCGCTCGGTGTAATTAGGACAGTGAGAACCTAAAGGCCCTTAGCACTGTGCTTCATTATCAATTGACAACCTGTATGTCCCCTGACAGTGACTGATCTTCATAGGGAGCTGCTTGTGAATGCTTCTCCACACAGCAGAATGGGCAGGAAAATGAGATTTGCAGCCTTTTGTCTTGCTGAATGGATGCTGCTCTTCACTGCTTTCTACCTGTGCAAATTCAATCAGCATTCACCTTTTTTTTGTTGTTGCTTGTGAACATAAAACACGAGGAACTGAAACTGTGGTTAAATCTGATTTTGAAAAAAAAGTACAATTTCACCAGATTAAATAATTAAAAGGAGATCAAACCTTGATTACTGACATTAAACATTGTTTTTATGGCTTTGGGGAAGCTAAAGATAAAGACAAATAAATCAGATATGCACGTCTTAGTGTTTGAATATTACTCCTTTTTGTGCTTGTGGAGTTTAGCATTCGATGTAACTGCATCTGTCGGCTTCCACCCTCACAGGCGGCGTCAGTCCCTGCTGATGCAGCTGAGGCTATTATGCATTCTACCTGGGTTTTTCTTTTATTAAATAATCAAGTGGAAGTGTGTGTCATACATCTGTTTTAATAAACAGGAGAGTTCTGCATGAGGAATTTACATAATTAATATAACAAATGTGAACTCAGCAGCGGATGTGAACCTATTGTTATAAAGCAATTACAGCAGATGTGCATTCCAGCCTTTAACTGTGGCCCCAGAAACTGCTCTCCGTCAAGAAATATACAGAATCTCACGCATCTTTTATGTTCATGAAACAGATGATATGGGGAGATTTTTGCCCCCCCCCTCCCCTCTGTTTCAAAGGGGTGTCCTTTTTGCTTTTCCACTGTAGATAGATTAGAGTTTTTTTCCCCTTCAAAGCCTCCCAAAGCTCTGTGTTTAATCACATTATGGCATTTCCCGCACAGCCTCAGTATGGTTGCAGGGCTCAGGTTGAAAAACCGAGCTATGCGTTTCAATTTTTACCAGCAATTTGTACAATTCATGGTCTGCTGTCAGGGACAGGGAGCCGTATCACTCTCAGATTCCTCTCTTCTATCATCAGCCCTGACACTAGAAGATAAGATTTGATCCAGATGGGATTTGATCTTTAACATTAAACTGAGGCCATGGTCCCAGTCTGTATAAAATTCCATCAATCACATCTTTAATCTCCCTCCGCTCTCCTTTTGCACTTTTCTCATGAAGGAACTTACACTGATTACGGTGAAATGTCTCACTGCTGCTCTTTCTCGGAGATTAGTAAAAATTGGTCCTTAATGCCTCTTTAAAATGGCAAAAAATAATGGTTATTAGCGGTAATTTTAGCACCTCGGCAGCTGCTTCATTTGTACACTTCAACGCTACACCCCAAAATGACATATCTCGGCTAAAGCAATTTTTGTATTAATGACTCACAAGCACCCGACTGAAACATGGACTCTCTTTTACAAGTGCAACAGTCAGAAGAGTGTTGCCACATCACATACTGTACAGACCCAGTGGGGAGAACATGCTTTGCAATATATTCAATAATAAGTGCAATTCCAACTGTGCTTTATGTGGAATCCATTTTATTTTTTATTTTTTTTAAATCCGCTCAAAAACCCCCACATCTGATCACATCATACCACACCAACAGAGGTAAGACACTTTGTTTGGTACAGCTGTAAAACAATTATACTCTTTTGCACAGGAGACAGTGATTAGCAGCTGGAGTTACAGATGCCTTATAAATGGAAAACAAATGTCTTTTACTGGATAACAGATCTGCACTTTAACATTATATTATAGATGGAAGATTCCCTTTTCAGAAGCTGAATGCATATAAGTGGCTGATTGCTCAGGCTCTTCATGTAAAAATCATCACTAGCAGCTGTCAAAGACAATAAAAAAGCCCACCCACTATTAACATTTTTAACATTTGCCTTAAACTGTTTGTTAAAAACAGCACATTTCAGTTTCCTCACCTAAACCAGGAAGCAAGACTTGTACTCAAACTATGTGTATGATGTGCTCTGAATGTTTTAAATAATCAATTGGTCTCAATAATTAGGTAAAAAACACTCGACCTTAAAGCAACATACTAATATATGGAGTTTTTTTGGTAATAGGCCTAGTGATCAAATGACTCTTTATAGATTAAAGGGATTATCAGCTTATCCCACCGGCACTTTATAAACTGTAAGGAACAGTGATGTCTATCGGAAACGGAGCAGATGTTCTGGTTCTGCAGCAATATGTTAATATATTTTCCCAACACTGAACGCCTGACAAGCAATCTCTCTCTCGATTAGAAGGATTTCATATGACAAGGTGTCAAAGTCCAGACTGATGAAGCCTAACTTCAACTTGTAAAAAAAAAAAAGTTCATTCCATTAACTCGACACCTAACTTTAAGCAGTCTAAAGCGTCCTCAAGTGCCTCCGCGGCCCGAGCACCGTAATCCACTTCACTCGTGAGTCGTCGCCATCCTTTAAGTGGTACAATAATGGCCACTGTCACCGTATTAGTTTTACGACAGTGACAGCGTGACAGAGTCCATTTATCACTGTGGTCTCTGGTGGAACCTCCGTTACATGACGACCTGCGCGGCGGCAGCAGCACAGCAAATGTTTACGGGAACTTCACCTCAAATGGAGGAGAAAACAGCAAGCTGTCATTCATTCAGAGGGCTGCGAACAACAGGATGGACCGCATGCTACCTACATGTGTATGAACAGGCAATCAGACGTGAATTTGTTTCTGGCAGAACATGTGCAGAGTTCATTTGCAAAAACAGATTTTCAGAAAACGTATTTTTTTGTTGTTTGCTTGAGATAATATCAATAAAACTGACATTGAGTGGATTTGACTCAGTAGAAATGACATGACAAAAACAGATATAACTTAAGTTTGATTGATATTGTCTCAGGTAGACGATGGAAAAGTGGGTTTTCTGAAGGTTTGCGAAGACGGAGTTATCTGTTTTTGCCAACAAATTCTTCATGTGCAGTGATATCAGTAACTGGTTGTGCGGACTACAGCAGTGGGTAAAAGGAAAACCTCTAAACTGAAAGAAAAACAGTCGCTGCATCAAGGTTTTACTCGCGCCACTGATGGATCGCTGTTATTCTTTTCATTTTATTTGATAAACATATTTTACGCTGTGTAAAGGTTACGCTTCTGATGCCTAATAAATTCCTAAAGTGCGGAGACTCAGGAGAGTGGGCCATCCACGAATTGAAGCATCCTCCTTGCGTGTAAATAGGTGACCGAGAGGCAAATTGGAAAGTGTTGTTTGTCAAGAACAGTTTGTCAACCAGCTATTTACTAGCCTGTCTTGTATTTTTCAAGAACTTCCAGAACCTATCGAAGGCTCTTCTGTTGCCCCTGAGTCAGTTTATTTTCAATGCATCTATACAAACATGTCACAAATACACAGTTTCAGGTTTTTTTTGGGGGCACTGAGGCGTAACTCAAACTGGAATAAACAGTGTTTTTGTTGGAGACTGTGCATTAGTACACAGTTGGTGCTCCAGTGAGCGTGGCAGCCGGGTAGTGCATGTGGGATTGACTGAAAATAAGCCATTTAAACAAGTGTTCATCGTAGTGAAGGAGTAAAGGTGTTCTTCTGGGCAGCAGCGGAGCTCCATGGCACGGAAGAATAAGATATTAAGCTTTGGCTGCACAGACAGTACTTGTTAGTAGGATCAGTTCTCTGTTCGCTCTGAGATTTGCTGACAATAAAAAGAAAAAAAAAATGCACCAGCTAAAAGTCAATGCACAAACAGCTCCAATCTGTGAAGACATTAAAAATAAATAAATAAATCTGGTGTAAAGAATACAGGAAGGTGAGATTCGCAGGCGAAAGATAAAGCGAAAACATTACGTTCATAAATTATAAAGCCAACAATGACACATGATAAGCACCGGCTTCCTCACGCTTCCCTTCGAAGTTTTAAATCAATACCACCCTCGATTAGGTACAATTATGGACATTCTCACCGTATCGCTTTTATGAGACAGACTGACACTTTGACAGAATCCATCAATCAGCAGTCTCCGGAGAATTTACACAATACTCATGCAGACTATTTTTTTTCCTCCTAAAGACAAACACAAGGCGTAGCAAGAAAAAAACAGAACGCATCTTCTGCTGCTGATCTATGATTGTGTTTCTGTAAATTGTACATTGCAGGACTCTTGTACGGAAATAACAACAAGCAATACAGCACCTTGTAGACTCGGCGGATGAAAAAAAAAAAAAAAAGCAAACAAACAAAGCCGGACCTTCGTATAAAGAGGTCTCTCGCTACAATCTGGAAACACGTTTAAAGAAAATTGTGTAATGTAGTAGAAAAAGAAAAAAAGAAAAAACAGCAAAGTGAGATATGAGGGAAGAGAATGTTCAGGACAAACTCATCTTTCCATAATCCCCTAGTCTCTGTGCTCCCATCCTCCTTCCCAACCTCCAATTACAAAGAGAAGAAATGCCTGGCTTTTTCACTGCTCAGAAATACACAGGCTCTACATCAGAACTCAATTTGGTTTGGTAATGAGACTGCGCTTGTGCATTTCCCCATGCAGACAGCCCAATCTTCAATTGCCAGCACACATGGGGGCTTTTCTTAGCAGGAAGGCTCTGAGGAAATAGACTGGTAAAAGTGTTGCCTTTTTTCATTTGGATGAAACTTAGAGCTCACCTTGTGTCGTCTTTTCAAAATGACCTTGAGAATTTCCTGAGATCTGAGGACGAGCACGCTTTTAACGAAGGCCTTGAATTGTTTTTTTTTTTTTTTTTTTTTTTTTTTTTTTTTGATATGGATCCCCAAGTTACTTTAAGTGATATGAAAGATTTTACGGGCCATCGGTCAAGGCACTAACTGCACCTCTAAGTGGAGTAGTGTCTCTTTGCATGTTAATAGTGCAGCGATGAACAATGCAGAGATTCCTGGGTTTGTTTCTTCCCGCCAAAGGACAATAATACCTGCCATTACCAGTCATGCTGTCAGAGAACTCTACGGAGGCACTGACTTAAAAAGCACCGACAACTAGTTCAGACATACTTAATGCAAAAGTGACCAAAATCACATTTTTCTTTGCACATCCCTTTTCCTTTTCAGAAGGTCAACACTTTGTGGAAACTCTTAACTCCTGGATTTCAGTCTGTTATCTAATAATGTGCCTCTTAAAGCATCCTGTGGTGCCTTAACTCCTCAACATCCATCCCCCTTTTTACTGAAAAAGCCCAGAAGCATTTTGTTTTTTGGACTCTTGTGGCGCAGCACTGTAGACGAGAGGAAAGTAAAACACTGCCGTTGTCAGCTGTGCGCCCGCTCTCATTACAAAGTAAGGAACTATTGCTGCTGCCGCTGTTGCTCTGGTGTTGGTATCCGAAAACAGATTACACCTTATGAATCATGACGCTCTGTGCTTTCAAATGGTAAGTCAGAACGGGTCAGTGCCATTCAAAATACAGCGGCTGTATTGTTGCTTTGCCTGTGCCCGGCCCAGTGAGTGTTGAGGGGTTAAGGGCAAGACCAAGAACTCTTTAACTCTCCTGTTCCCGTCACATTTTTATTCTTTGTAGGCTCATTTTTTCCTTGCATTTTAATTTCTTGCCTTTCAACGTTGCCCCCGGTTTTTACCATTGTTGTTAACTTGCTTTTTTTTCTTTTGGCCTTTTTCTTGGTTGCTTTCTTTTTTTTTGTTTTTAACCCCGGCTTGCGTTTCGTCTTTCAAGTCCTTGCATTCTTGTGCTGTGCTTGTTGCTCACAGCTCACTGTTGGCTTCACCGTTGTGCTGAGGAGCACAGAAAACTGTATTTTTGACAGAATCCTTTTAGTGCAAATTGTGTATTTCTGGCAAAAGTTTAAATGAGTAGAATAAAGTGAATTTGATGAGATATTGTGATTTTAAACTTAGGTTTAGTTAATTTCTCAGATGGAACAGCAGATAAGTACCTCAAAAACTGTCAGAAGTTGAAAAGCAGACTTTTTTCCCCCCTTTGGCTCTGATAAATGGTGTAATTTTGGCAATTTATCTCAAAGATAACGTGTCTTTCAAACCTGTCGGTAGGTTTTGGGTTTCCGAGGGTCAAGCTTTATCCAGAAATCTAAATAAAATATGCAAAATACTTGCAGGAAAAGTATTTTAACAAATTAAAAATAGAAGAAACAGTTTAGAAACATCAATATCACTATATTGAAAAAGTAGACAGTGATTGTCAGAGTACGGTGATGAAGATATGTCATCGCATAATGAGTTTAAGGTTGACACACATCAACATGATATATCATGGCCAAACCTGAGAAATCAGGCTGTACAGTGAAAGACACTTGACTTTTTGTTTTTTTATGTTCAGGGAAAATAAACAGTTCCATAGCAGACTGTCTCATCTGTAGAGCAAAACTGTGACAGTGGCAACAAATAGGATGTATAGGTGCAGGCACAATAAATTGTTGTGGGATGTTCTGTTAAGCTCATTATTCATCTTCATATCAGAACGGCAACATAAATTGGATGACAATATGGGCAGAAAAAACACCGGGGAAACAGGCTGTGCTATTAAAATGTTTGGCAAAAGAAAAGGAGAAATTATTGTCAGCTTAAAAGTGCATCGGACTGTGTTTACTGTAATTAATTTCTTATCCTAATTAACTTTTAACTAAAGGAAGGTGATTTTTTAAATTATGCTGAAAAAAACCCCAGAAACTGATGCTTTTCTAGATGATTTGAAATGATAGCATGTACTTCAAAACTGAAAATGACAAAAACAATATATGAAGAGACAGAAACAGATAACATCTTTACAAACATTCAGAAAACCCACTTTTCTATCGTCTACCTGAGACATATCAATCAAACTTAAGTTATCTCTATTTTTGTCATGTTATTTCTACTGAGTCAAATCCAGTCAGCTTCAGTTTGATTGATATTATCTCAAGTGAACAACAAAAAAATAAGTTTTCTGAAAATCTACAAAAATGGAGTTATCTGTTTTTGCAAATGAACTCTTCATATACAGTCGTGGCTCGATAATCCGACCCTTAACAATCCACAAACTTTGCTATCCGACAGGTTTTTAGGAAATACAAACGGAACCCATTAAAAACAGCCTTAACATACCGACAGCCTTGGATTCTGGCTCCGATGTGACATTTTATGTCACAAATAAGGACAACGACGTATTATCTGACTTAACAATCCGACAGATTGGCTACGTTCACACTGCAGGACTTAATGCTCAATTCGGATTCTTTTGTGAAATCCGATTTTTTTCGAGTTCGTTCACATTTCCAATTAAATGCCACTTGTATGTGATCTCCTGTGTGAACTTTATACGGCCCAAAAGTGTCCCGCATGTGCAAAAGAGAACACAACGACGTCACACACAGCGAGTGCTCAGTGTTTACGGAAGTAAACACGGATGGTAACGGTGGAGCGTATCTGCCACTCCCCCGCTGCCACTGATGGTGGAAACAAAACTGTGACCGCTAACTAAATTGGCATCAGCAGCCAAGTACTGCCTGTGTGTTCCGACCACTTCCACCCCGTTGGAGCGCTCACCCGGATATTCATCATTATTGGGGCCTGAATATCCAGAGACCAGAAGGTGCTAATCGGACCAGCCCTACTAGTTATTATAACGACTATGAACAATAATTAACAACAAATGACCCTTCAAGCATCAAGCCCTCCTTGTATCTTGACCTCCATCTTGACAATCCGACAGCCTTGCTATCCGACATAAAAGAAGGTTTTACATTTAGTGTCGGATTCTCGAGTCCCGACTGTATATATCATAATAGTTTCTTGCTTGCCTTCACTTTTCAAACACCATCCCAGAATTCTCTGCCTCACCGCAAAGCCAGACTCATCCACACCACGTGACAGGGGATTAAATGAAGCGATTTACACACAGTTCAAGTAAAATTACTATCAGATATAGTTTTCAGTGTGCTTGCAAAGAGGATTGGACTTACGTAGTCGTCGTATGATTCGTGTGTGACTGCTAACAGCGGGGGTCTGTATCCGCCGCTCGCTGCCGTCCCCCTGGCTCGGGGAGCTTGCACCTCCCTCGTCACAACCGTCGATGGAAGTTTGCTGTGCGCCGCCGTCGCTGTCCCCCGAGGTGCTGCTGCGCTCCTTCCTGCACCTCTCTGGCCTCTGGTGGGGGCAAAACAAGAAGATCATCGTGCTGCGCAACATTTGCATGTAAGCAGTGATTTTAGGGAGAAAGTGGAATTAAGACATTAAGAAATCTGTTAAATCCCTCTTATCGCTCCATGTGTGCCGGCTGTCTCAGTTGGTGGTTGTCATACGGCGTGCTGGGGTGAAACACAAGATAAACACTGACACTGAGGTAGATCTCGCAATGATCTTACAGCTAAAGAGTGTCACTTTTATCTTCCTCTGCTCTGCAAACATGCCTGTGGGATGCAACATGGTTTATGGAGCGGTGCCACGTCTGCGTTTGTACAAAATCGCATCTGCCTGAAACTACTGATTACTCTCAATCTGTGGGCAGACCGGTATAGTTTTCAAAGAGAGCAAACAGTTCTTTGGCATGCACTCACAGACACATCAAAGGCCAGAGGACTGCGGCAGACATGAGGAATTTAAGGTAGCTTGTTTCTTTTTATTGAAGTGCGACTGCCCAGCAGCTGGACTGTAGGGATACCGCAGGGACTGCAGGATGGATTTAGCATCGCAAAGCTGTCTATTTCCTGCTAACTTACATTTTAACAGCATGATGTAGGTGGGCTAGGACACCTTTTTCTTCCTCTGGCTCATCCTTCACCAGGTAGCAACCCATTGTGGTCCAAAAATACAGACAGTCAAAGGAGAATTACTGGTGCATAATTTTCATGGAGATTTACAATAATTGCTTATCGTTGTGCCATAAGGAGAAAATCAGGGAAAGAGGAGTGGCGGTGGTGACTTTAAATCGAGTGCGTCCCATGTTGCTGCTGGATTTAGCTCGTCTATATGTGCTGCCTGAATGAGGCCAGGCTGTCATGGCACACTGTACCTGCTTACTCCTGGGGGACTGCCACGGCTCAGGTAGATTATGGACAATTTGCTGTAAAACCGAACTTAAAAGGAGGCTCGCAGAGGGAAGGTGCTTCACACCAGCAGCTGCATACATAGAAAGCCAATCAAATTCCCTGTAACATTCAGTTTTTTCAGGTCCTGCCTAGAGTCCTAGAATCCCTCCGAGCTGTAATACGCAGAAACAATGTGTGAATTATGAAGATGACATAAAATTGGCAATCAAAATAATGGTTAGAACTATAAACTACAACCTGAGGAAGAGAACTTTGCATAAAATAATGACATATGTGCAAGTGAAATAATTCACCATGAAGGTGCATGCTTCCTTTTTTTTATTATTGAAACACTTTTTGGTTGATCGCACGACTCAAAGTTCTAAATTACCCAGAAGAGAACAAAATGACACATCATACTGCAAATGTGTGTCAAGTCAAGGAGGATTGACTCTCTCTAGATGATAGCTAGATTAAAATGAAACTCAATAGTTTTTATACATGAAGATTGGTTGACTCCTCATCAACAGTCTTCTTTGGCTTTGCAGGAGCTCTATTTAGTCCTCTTATTCTCCAAACTTTGACCATTTGATTAATCCACAAGTAATAAACACAGTGCTCTCAGTTTGCACTTTTCGATTGTCGACGCTGTATTTTCAGAATTCAGAAGGGATTCTTCAAATATATTAAAATCACAGACTATGTTCTCAGTTGTGAATCTTGTTCAGCTGATATCTCCTCACTGTCTGCTATCCATCCTGTGTGTGCAACACAAAATATCTGATCCTTACACACAGCCCCGGCTATGTAGAAGGAAGAAAAACAAAGCGACTGATTCACTCAACTTTATTCCAGCAAGTCGAGTGCACGTTTGCTCTTGTGCACATTCGACAGAGATAAAGGTAGAGGAGACGGAGGGAAAAAAAGGGTTATAGGAGCAAGATTGGCTGTAAATCTGAAACTGATCTCATTTATGTAAAAACCTGCTAAATATCAATCTTTCTCCAGAATCGCAGACTCCATCCAGTTATGTCAAAATAAGTATCTGATTGGTGCTTACGTTCAAGAAAATGAGAGATAAAAACAACTTATGATGTTGATTTCAGCCTACGTGCAACCAAAACCTGAATTTTTAACCAGTAAGAGGAAAAAAAACACACATTTTGAATCCATCAGTTTGACTTCATGACCAAGCTTAAACCTTTGCAGCAGAAGTCAGAATGGTCACACTGTTTTTTTTTTTTTTTTTTTAAATCTCCCAGAAGTCTTAACTCTCTCTGTCACACACCAACTGCTACCCGGTTATTTTTACACAGCTGTAATTAGCACTTTACCGTGTGGATATTGTTGTCGTTGTGGGTCGCACACTCCTCGCCTGCGCGCTCCTCCCTCTGCTCGACTCGTCAGAGCCGTTCAACAGGGATAGCTCTCTCAGTTGCTCCTGTCTGATCTCGTCGTTGTAGTCCTGCGGAAACAAAATGCAGCATGTGTCATATTAAAAAACGAAACAAAAAAAAAACAAAAAACAGGGATGTTTGTCTTCTGACTGCAACAGATGCTCGCAACACCAGCAAATGCCATCAAATTTAAATTATCTTGTCACGCGCAGGAAACACATGGCGCTGCTGAGCACTGAATAGTCAATGAAGAATGTTATCTTTTGGTTATGGTTTGACACGAAATGCTGGGGAGCCATGAGCAATGGAGGAAAAGACAATAAATATTCCTGAAAATAACTCTGGAGTCATTGTTTGCAGTAAGTTTGTGTGATTAAACGAAGAGGAAAAACTATTTTTCTGCAACGGGTTTGCAGAACTTGTGCAAATATTTGACTACACTTTACATTCCAGATGACTGGAGGACAAAATAGTGTCCGTCCATGAAAATCAGGACAAGATTTCCAAAATAGTTCACACACCTGTTTTTGAGGCAGATGAGGACATGCAGAGGAAAGGAAATCACATGCCCTTTTCTTCTTCTTCTTCTCACTTTCAAGCAACAACAAATATTCCCTATTTTGTCTGCACGCAGCCCATAATTGACAGTTTCAACAACTTTGTGCGGAATATCGTTATCTTGTGGTTCTGAACCATTTTTCTCAACCCGTTATCAAACATGATACGGATCATTACACAGCAGATAGGGGAGTGGACAAAGCAGTATTCATTATCTTGTCACTGCTGAAAGATAAACAGGCTTATTTCTTAGAAACAGTAAAGCAAAGCCCAAAAGATTTGGTGCCCTGAGCAAAAATGTTTTTTTTTTTTTTTGGTAATGACAAGAAAGCAACAGAGGCAGCAACAGATTTCTTTAGCTGTCAGGGTTTTGACAGGCACAACTTTTTATTTTTTTGGATGCATGACCTAGTGTCGCAGACAAGAAAGGGAAGCACAAAACTCAAAAAAAGTTTTGGAGCTGTGTAACTGGTGATAAATTCTCCAACGCTGAGGTAATCCACAGTCCAGTCAGGTGTGACTTTAAAGGACAATGATCAGATCAGCGTGACCGGTACACAGACACTCCTTTGACCAACGACTATAAAAGCAGCTTTATTCAAATGACGCGATGCCACAGGAAAGACAGAGAGATGGAATATTAGCATACTGGATGCTGGATGGGTGTAGCCAGGCGCTTCAATGTCCACAACTCCGCCATTTGTCATCTAAGAAAAATCAGTTCCGACATCATTTCATCCCACTGTCAGGATTTTTGCCTTATAGATCACACCGCATTTAGCCACGAGGATATCACAACAGACTATGCGCCCTCTCTGTGATTTGCATAGTTTTGAGACTGAAAGTAATCATCTCTTCAACAGAAAGCTTTAAATAATTCAGTGGGAACACAGAAAAATTCAGAAACTTGTGTGTTCTGTAAATGTGTGAACTCTTTTCAGAGATTCGTTATCAGATGTTAAATCTGTAATCATACTCTTTTCGTAATAATTCAGAACTTTCAAAGATATGTTCGTCGGGTTTCAGCAGACGTTCATTTTCATCCTTTAGCAAAGTAACTCAAAGAGGGGTCGAGTTTCCCTCTACTCATATTGTCTTTTCCTGGTTGTGTGTTGTGTTTGACTTGCACTTAATTAGACTGAGATCATTTTGATGTAAAACATACAACAGACAAAATGTAAAAATGACTGATGAAGCCAAACATTAAGCATCCCATCATTAAACAGCAGCATGTCACACTTTGTCGCTCAGGTGTTCAACATTTTAAGTCTTTTTTGGGCTATTTAGGTGAACTAAGATGGGTGACTGGAGATAAAACGCAACAAGGTCTCTAGCGGAAACCAAGGACGTCGCCATTCATGTGGGAAAAAAAATACAAAAAATTTTCACAGAGCTTCATTTATAGTCATAGGATACGTGTCATCCAAGGTCCATATGATGAACAGACCGGAACATTTGACACCCAGAAGACATGGAAGAAGGGAAAAATAAAAGGTCTTCATGGTGGAGTTCCAAAACATTTGACACGCTGCACAAATGTATTCCTCTTATTAATGAACTAATAAGGCCTACAGCCTTCTGTTGGTTTGAAGGATATTGGCAGAGCTCTTAATTGGGAAGCTGGCAGCTCTACCAAAGCACAACAAACCTGCCAGAGCTTGTAAAAGTTGACTGTTGACAGAGGCGTTAGCATGAGTATACACAGATAAACCCCATGCTGAGGCTTCCCGGGCCAGACTGTTTGCTCACCGAGATTAATTCTGACCATGTGTGACCTTGTACACACACGATGCCCTTCACAGAGCTAAAGTTAGACTTTAAGGAGTCAGCCGATGAAGCGCGATGATACCAATCACTGTTGAGTTTGGGTCTACCTGCCACACGTCTCTGTTACTGGCTGCACTGACTTATTTCTTGCCTGGTGTGTTTTGTCTGCCTCATATCACACTAATAAGAGTCTTTGGGGAACCAGACAGTTTGACATTTTTCTGACAAACAAACTAAACAAATGAACACATGTAGAATTAATGCAGCATTCTTGAACTATCAATTCCTGTGGCTTTGATCTTTAATTAAAGAGATGTTGTCAAACCAGATCGCCTTGGAGACCTGTGAGGGTTTCACAGAGTAAATACATTTGTACGACAAAAACATGACATTGACGAGATAAATAATCAAAGAGAGCAAATCAGTCTCAGCTTCTGAATCAATCATGTGGCCTTTGTTGGATTACTCTTATGGTGTAAGATTGTTGTCTTCCCAAATATAGTGCATTTAACGTTTATCCTACCGACCGGGGTACCTGCACACCCCAAAGATATACTTTCTGTCCTTTCTTACAGCCACTTGGTTCATCATCCCAATTTTTCATGACGTTGCCAATAAATATCAAAGTGACGGCACATTTCTAATGAATGTAAATTGTAGATAGGAGAGACTGTGCACACACAACTGTTGCCCTTTCTTCATTAGACTTAATGCGAGAGTGGCAACGAGAAATCCACTGTTGAAAAAAGCTCATATTATTTTCTCAACTAGAGTTAATCAAAAAGCATCAGAGACTCTGAAGTCAACTGGATGAAGGTTGTTTGGTTTGATAAAACATAAAATCAAACTTTTGCACCACCAGACCAGATGTTGGCAATGATTGGCGGACACCAAACATGACCACAAACACACCATCCGCACTGTGACGCATGGTGGTGGCAGCATCATGATGTGGAGATGCTTCTTGGCAGCAGGCCCTGGGAGGCTTGTTAAGGTAAAGAGTACAATGAGTGCAGCAAACGTATAGGGACATTCTTTAGGACAACCTGATGCAGTCTGCAAGAGAACTGCGACTTGAGAGATTTGTTTTCCAGCAAAACAATGCCCCAAAGCACACAGCTAAAGCCACACAGAAACGCTTTAAAGACAACAAGATGAATGTTGTGGAGAGGCTGAGTCAGAGCCCAGACCTCAATCCAACCAAGAATTTGTGACTGGACTTGACAAGGGCTGTTCACTCACAATCCTTTTGGAACCTGACAGAGCTTGAGCAGCCGACAAAATATTTACTTGAAGGGGGTGGATGCTTATGCAATTACTTCTTTTACTTTTTGTTTTATCTTTTTACATAATTGACATTTCATTGTAGAATCTGTTTTCACTTTGACATGAAAATATGTATGCTTAAATTCTTGTCAAAAAAAAGCCAAATTAAATTGACCACAATGCAATGCTGAAAAACAGTTAAAGACGTGTCTCTAGATTATAGCTTTAGACAACATCAGTGAGTTATTTATGTTTTCCAAAGACACGTTATGCTCTGACGGTTGTTTCTAACAGCAGTTCATTCTTGTGGTCTGCAGGGAGTCCAGGCGGTAGGATGAAGGTTAAGGTCAGCCATAACGCTGAATCAGAAAACAGCATATTCAGGGACTAAGCAGAATCATGGCCTGTAGTGATGTGAATGCACCGATCTCATGATCAGCCAGTACAAATGACTCACATGATGCCGATCTACCTTGATGACTTCACAACTCTCACATATGGTTTCAGAAAAAGTTTTGACACACACATCATGTCCCCAGTACAGAAGCAACAGCCTTGTTTATACCTTAAATTTGCCCCTTTAGCACTATTTGAAAATTATATTCACTAATAATACATATTTTAAAAGAAAAGTTATTTTTAAAAGTGAATTCAACACAAACAGCACCACAGGATGAATAGTCCTGGATCCGTGATGAAGACAATAATGCAGCGTACTTGCCTCTGTGACCCCTGACCAATTTTTAGTTCCCTTCTTCACAGGGATCATATGGTTCATACAGACTGCCTTAAAAGCAAAATCAGACAGACCTGACTGAGTTTTTAATAAGGTTTATATTTTGTTTGCCTTCACATTTGACTTTATGTAAAAAAAAAAACAAAAAAACAACAACTAATTAAAGCCGCAAGCGGCGATGGACGGGTCCTCGCCCTACGCTTGTCGGCCTTTGCGCACGGCGGGGTGTGGGGCAAACCTGCTCCGGGCAGGACTGTGATCCGGCATGTCGAGTTTGGGGCAGATCGGAGCAAGTGTGGCCTAGTTATGAGCCACTTCCTGTTTAGTG
>NW_007578659.1:233487-280404 GCF_000690725.1 Stegastes partitus | reverse complement strand
GTCACAAGTTGTTACATATGTGTAGCAAATGTAGTAGTTGTAAATCAAACATAGCCCCAATGGGAATCTGTTGAAATATTGTAGGGGGCGCCGTTGAGCCGTGTTGCATTTTACAACTTGGCCAAGCCTGACTTTTTTATTCATCCTGACCTGCTCTATATGCCTACAAAATTGCGTAGCTCTAGGCCAAATGTGCTTTTGACAATTTAGAAGGTGGCACTGTGGGTCTGATGTACATGGCAATTTTGGTGAGTTTTCGAGTATGTTTAGGGCCTCAAAAACGCGTGTCTTTGGCACGAATAATAATAATATTAATCCGAGCAGTTCCAATAGGGTCTTCGCACCCTTTGGTGCTCGGACCCTAATAATAATAATAATAATAATAATCCGAGCAGTTCCAATAGGGTCTTCGCACCCTTTTAGGTGCTCGGACCCTAATAATCACAAGGGTTTCAATAGGGTCCTTGCACCATTAGTGCTCGGACCCTAAAAAATAAATATGACATAATAAATGTGAAACAGAAGTTTCATAGAAAGAGACAGGACAAAAACACCATTCAGTAACACAAAAGTGAACGACGAAACAGCTCTCGTCTAAAAATGAAAACAATAATAACATTCATGACACGTGTTAAGAGCTCTTCATGTTTATTTCCCTCTTTGAAAACCAGACAACAACGGGTATTTTCAGGTTGGGTTATCAAAAATACGAGCGAAAAATTAACATAGCGGCTTTAAGAGCAAAAGAAATACAAATCAAAAACAATGGAGTGTTATATTCACATATTGTAACAAGCAGTTGTGTTTTCATGTTCGACCTGCTTTTGAATCGCAGCCATTCATCTGAGGTGCAATAAATTCAGGTAAACTTTAAGGACTCTCCTGTACAACCTGACCGACCTGCAACAGGTCAAAAGTGAAGGAATGCACACTTGGTAATCTGTTTTAAAAAGACAAAAACAACGACAAAAGACGACCGTTACATTCACTGTAAAGTTAAAGTAGGCTGACTGGATACAGGCCGACACTTGAGCAAAATACTTTTCTGTAATGCCTCTCAAAAAGTGACTTTTGTTTGAGTTCTGTCTCAACTGACGAACAAGATGTAAGTTTGTTCTAACTATTTTTTATGACCAACTGAAGCAGCTTTAAGAGATCATTAGTTTGAATGTAGCTAATTTTTCATCCAGTTTTTTATCTCATTAGTACGTTTCGTCCCACACTATTTGTTTTAATACTGAAATATAATTTCTAGTAGTTTATGTGTAAGCAAGGAGTTTTTCTCATCTCAACTACAATGCATAGACCATTTCATAAAATCTAGAAGTTAATATCTAGACTACTATTTTACATTTTCAAATGAAAGCTGATTAAGTCAGTTTTAAATCAATGAGTCCTCTTTGGGAAATCTAACGAGTGTTAACAACGCAGACACGTCGTGGCCAAGAGTTGTTCAAACAATTAAATGCAGTAAAATGACTACAAATTGTAATATTACTCGACAGGTGTGGAACAAGGGGGGAAAAGGGCTTTTACTGCTGACTAACTTTGGATCAAATACAGAACCAGTTACCTTGCGAGGTCATTCTAGAGACAGTTTGCTCCTGTGAGCCTTTACAACACCGCTAATAACGGAACTAAATAAGAGTTCTGTTGAGAGCTTTTCCTTCAGTCAATTCTCATACAGTCACAGTTGACCAAGTTCATTAGTGGTGATCTGCACCCAAGAGCGCATGCAGCAGTCACATGATGTCGTCAAAGCCTCCTCAACATTAGTTCTGAGGAAACAAAACAAAAACAAGGTCATTTTCTGGTTATTACGCCAGAATATTATGACAAAAAGGGGAAAAAACAGCACTCAATGCACTGCAAAATGACAGTAAATCTCACCGGTTTCTTTACATTTGTCCCTGCTGTTGGTGATGGAGAGGTCGGTGGACTAGATTGAAAGAGAGGAAAAAATCAATTAATGATTTACAGCAACGTTCCAGCTGGTTGGTTGTGTAATACAACCATGTGTGATAATACTGCACGGAGTAAAGAAATGATTGTTAAACTTGAGATGATCTACATAATACTGAACTACAGAATCTTCAGTGTTGGTGTCAGACAGCCTGCTCAGAAGGGCACCATTTACTAAAGTCTGTGCTTCTGCAGTCCAAATGAGAGGCCACAACCTCTCGTTTGGACACGCTAATGTAAACTGTACGTAAAATGAATAGAGATTACAAAAAAGAACAATAAAGAGATGAGCTCTCTTTGATAAAACTCCCACAAATTCCTCCCACTCGGACATTCTTCATTTACAGCCTCCATCGCTGCCTGCTCAGGGCCCGACAGCGAGGACCTTAACTTGGCTCATCCGTGCAAATCAAGCAAGACAAGATGTGTCTGTTTCCAACTCACAAAGCGGTTACTGCATCATGAGCCAAGATGAGCCAAAATAGGAGGCTAAATTTAACAAGAGTTGGTATCAACAAGTTAGTGTGTTGGGGGGGAAGAGAACTTCCATGCACACAAACACACACTCCTCAGTAGCAGCTCAGTAGTTTACATTTATTCATTTATTAAATTATATTGCAAGTCATTTGGATTATTCCCACCTTGTGTTGTGGTCTTAATTACTTCACTCTACCAGGTTACTGTCCTGAGCGAAAGCAAAGAACAAACTGGAGCAGAAACAAAGAAAAGGTCCTTTACATACCTGACAACTTTCCTGGAAGCGTTCTCAAAAAACTTGGTTTTAGATGCAACACTGCAGAGAAAAAACAAACAAACAATAAGTGGCATGTTTGTGTTGTAGATGCAGAAACTGTTGGTAGAAGTGGTTTGTGATGCAGCTGTGTGCACTCATTAGAAGCAGAAGGCCTTGTCCAGATAACAGGCTGTTAAAATCAACTTAACAAATCAACAAGTTAAACCTGCAAAAACGTAGATTTGTCCATTTGAAGGCAGGAAACAGCAAAACACAAGCAAATGCAAAAGCTTGCATATCAATCATTTTTGCAAATGCCCCACACTGTGTCCCTTCTCAGCAAGTTAATGAAAGTCTTACATGACCCCAGAGTGTGTTTTTTTTTTTTTAGCATTTTTAAAATACTGCAATGTAGGTTCATTTCATCATAGCACTGTTCTAAATGGGCTGTTTCAGTGCAGTGCGGCTGAGCTGCTGCCGTCTACACCCCCTTTTTATCACATTTTATAAAGTGTCATAGAAATATTTTAAAATCCATTCTCATCATCCTGAATACAAAATAATTGTCACCGAGGCTGCTCCTGGCTTTCATACTAATCACAGTCCACCTTATCGCAAAGTTAATTCAATCCGCTGTGCAGTCAGGCCACCGGAGTGAGATAATGAGATACAGAGCCTATGAAAAGTGTTCACCTTCCTTGGAAGTTTCCCCCCTTTTATTACTTTCAACACTGAATCGTGGTCAATTTAATTTGGCTTTTTTGACAAGGATTTACCCAAAGAAAGACTCTTTCATGTCAAAGTGAAGACAGGTTTCTACAAAGTAACACCAACTGATTAAATATATAAAATGTAAAATAAGTTATTTGTATTCATCCCGCTTAAAGAGACATGATTCTACACAGATGCAGCCAATTGGTGCTAGAAGTGACAGAATTAGACGTAGAAATGGAGACGAACTGAATGCAGTCAATGTGTTTAGAGTGACTATAGTATAAAGACACCCAGTCACTGATGGATTAGTACTCCTACTTATAACCACACCAGAAAGAGCCTCCAAACAACAAGGTGAAAGGATTATTTAAAAGTATAAGTCAGGGGTTGGATACAAGAGAATTTCTAAGCCACTGGAGAATTCATCATTAAGAAATTGAAGGAATATGGCACATAAGTTAATCTGTCTAGAGCTGGCTGCCCTCAAAAACGGAGACTGAGCAAGAAAGAATAGTCCAGGAGGAGATACAGACGTCCTCAAATGTATTCATCCCCTTCCATTAAAGAAAAGGCAAAAAAAAAAAAAAGGCAATAGTCACTCAAATAACTAGAAACTGAAAAAAGTAACGATAAATAAAAATTTGCTAAATTATAATTTAGTGAAATAAGACATTGTTTTTGAATTGTGGTTGAAAAGAATAATTAAAAAAAAAAAAAAAAAACTGTCCCAGACAAATTAAAGCACTTTGCTGATGAGCAGTGAAATCCAAACACCTGTCAACAGGTGCAGAAGTCTGACTGAGAGTTACAGAAAACACTTGATTGCAGTGATTGGCTCAAAGGGTTGTTCAACTAAATATTAGTTTATGGGTCCTATCATGCTTGTTTGTTTGTTTGTTTTTATATTTCTGTTGGACCACAATTCAAAAGCAATGTCATGATTTTCAATAAATTTTTATTTATTGTTACTTTTGTCAATTTCAACTTATTTCAGTGCTAGCTGTTTTTTTCCGTCTTTAATGGGAGGGTATGAGTACATCTGAGGACAACTGTACACGGTTCAGCGCCTGAGATGAGAGAGACGGTGCTACAGCAACTGTTTCCTGCTGTTTCTCTTTATGGGAAAGTTTCGTTAAAAAAAATAATAATTTAAAAGCCCATGTTAAATTTTTGACTACAGTTCACCAGAGGACACGTAGGAGACTCAAAAATCAAGTGGAAGAAGGTCTGGTTTCTAGTAAGACAATGACCCGAAGCAAGGAGGCAATGCTTCACAGAAATAGTTTAAAGACAACAAGGTGAATGTTCTGGAGTGACTGAGTCAGAGTTCAGACCTCGGGCCAAATGAGACTTGGTAGCTTAAAAAGGGCTGTTCACTAAAATAACATGGACATGCAATGTTGTGAAGCAATAAAAGGGAAAAACTTCCAAGTGGGGTGAACGCTTTTTATTGGCATCGTAAAAAGTGTCTCTCTGATTTGATGCTTTGTCTCAGAAAGACATCATGATGGCACCACCATCAACAGCCCGCGGTGCTGACAGGGAGGATCTGTGGTTTCATTGTGTCTATGCCAAAATATGGCCCATGTATCAGCACCACCACAAATATCTCTATTGTTCATTCATTTCGTTTATTTGACGGTTTTAATTAAGAAAGCTCCTAATGGCTTAAGTGCGGATTCTGAGACACTGGAATTTGCATGTCTGCCACAATTTAAAAGTTGCCTAAACAGTGCATTGTATTGTTTTTGATTAAAAAGGGCACATCCTGTAGTTGAATATGCATTGGACCTCTTCTCATTTGCATACCTAAAAGCTTGTGGTGAGAGACTTTTGTACTTCTGAAGAGCACTTACTAGGACGTGGCCGTGCTCTCGGCGCTGGCTGCACTGGGGGGCTTTAGTGCAGTGGGGCATCTGGAAGGGGGCTCCGGAGGCCTGACTGGGGGTCTACAAATGGCAGGCTTCTCTGTCGACCTCGTTCTCGTCAGACCTTCAGAATCTCCTGAAAAACAACACAAAAGCCGAATGTGACAGTGCATGAGAATGTGCAGGGATGAGCACAAGTAGAAACTGGAAGTGATCTTTTGAAGATCTCCATTTTGGTCAGCAACTACAGCGATGAGCAGCATTTAGAGCTGAAATAAAATGAGCTCGCATAAATTAAGTAAATCGATCCATCCATTATCTATACACCGCTTAATCCTCACTAGGGTCGTGGGGGCTGGAGTCTATCCCAGCTGACTCAGGGTGAAGGCAGGGGACACCCTGGACAGGTCACCAGTCTATCACAGGGCTACACTTAGAGACAGGCAACCAAGCACACTCACATTCACACCTACGGACAATTTAGAATCACCAATTAACCTCAACATGTTTTAGGACTGTGGGAGGAAGCTGGAGAACCTGGAGAGAACCCACGCTGCGCGGGGAGAACATGCAAACTCCACGCAGAAAGATCCTGAGTGTTCTCACCGGGACGCGAACCGGCAACCTTCTAGCTGTGAGGCATTGATGCTAACCACAGAATCACCTTGCAGCCCTAAATTAAGTAAATAACATTTTTAAATCCTTTGGGTTTGGAGCACCGGCTGAACACAGGACTGCAGTTTTGCTTTTTCAATGCAGTCACTTTGTGTTTAAATGCAGGGAAGGTCACCGGTTTCAAATGGAGGGACTCACTTGCACTCACAGACGGAGTGTTCCCTGATTCTCTAATAAGGACACCAGTAATCCACTATGACGCCACATAGCAGAGAGCAGTTTGCTGCAATATTAACGCAATATTTCTGTTCTAAATCTTGCATACTGCACCTTTATGTTACAATATTTGAAAATCCACACAATAATAATTTGATAGCTAGAATCTACGCACTTTATTTAACCCACCAGTGAACCCTTTACATCTGACTGCTTTTCTTCATCATCAGCTGTACCTGCTTGCACTTATCTCTAGTGTTACTGTCTCTTGTTTGAGAGAACACATTTCTTAGTAACACTTAATTTAAAAATAACATGCTCAAGCCTCATAGCTTTGTTTGTTTAACAATAAACTGTGGTACTGAGGAGTCAATTACAGATGACTAATCATACATCACAACTTTGCTTATCATTGTACTGTACACTACATCTCTTTGTCTTCACCTATGAGGCTTTTTATTTGCAGGTTAACAAACATGAGATAAGGAGTTTTCAGTGGAATACCTGATGTGTTCTTTGGAGGTGGTTTTCGGCTCTGAAACGACGGCACCCTGCTCACATAGACTCCAGACTCCCCATTTGGTGCCGGGGATGAATCTGGCCTTTGCCTTGTGTCGTTAATCTTCCCAGCATCCGAGTCCGTCTGTCTGTCCTGACGGTTAGCTGCTCTGGGCATTAACGCTTGTCTCGGAGGAGGCTCTCGTGGAACAAGCGGAGCGTAGCTTACAGGTTTTGATCGCTGCAGAGGAACGGGGCTCACTGAGACGTCCTCGTCCACAGTGGAGGTTTCATTCTGACCATCTGTTACAGAGAAACACCATTAACAGTGCAGTCACTTCACATGTCAGTTCAATGTAAATGTTCTCCCCTATCGTGTTTGCCAGATACAAACATGAACGATACAGAAGAGCTAGGGGGTTAAATTAAACTGGTAATACGACTACTGGTACATCACTTTCCTCAACCCGTGCTTCAAGCTCTGGATACGCAAACAGAGCTGGTTATTTGGCTATACCAAGCAGTAAGTTAAGAACAGTTTAATATCAGACTGAGGACAAGCTGTGTGTGCTCCAATCGTCTCTGCCTCAGTCTACGAGAGGTTGGAATCACACCCACTTAACAAGGGGTTCAAACAGACAGGAAATTACATGATTTTGCCTGAGGCGCTGGGGGGAAAAAAAAAAGACTAACGTGAGATAAAAATGCAGAGTAGATACATTTATTTGTACTTGAAATGAATTTTTTTAAAAAGCACCAAATGATTTTCGGCCAACATTTAAGGACGATACAGAATAAAGAAAGAAATAATAGAATTTGATTTGACAAACAAATCCCATGTTTGGGAATATGTCATAATTGATTTGATTGACACACACACTACAATAAATCCCATTTTGGAAATGTCAAGAAATGACCCTGCAGGTACGCTGTGGTACAAGTCTTTCCCAAAAATAAAAAACTTGCTTTTTTTTCTTTACAAATAACATTCTAAATAATCTACTGTATGCTTGGCACAGAGAGGACGGGATAATGGTGAGGATGATGACGACAATCAGGGCAAGAGAGGCTGATAATTACTCTCTGTGTGCTGGAAGTGGTCGTGACTAAGAGCTTGATAAACACGAGCTGGCCGCTTGGAGATTGTGATGGGTTGCCGCTTTCTCGGGGTGATGCGCGGAGGAGGGACAGGTGGGGCAGTGCTGTCCTCTGGCATATAACTGAAGATCTGCAAACACATTAACAAAACGAAAAGTTACACTTTAGTTCGGTTGCTGCTTTTCCCAGCTACGTACAGCCTGCAGTTGAAATAATGGATTGATTTGCATGATAAAAAAAAAAAAAAACAGAGGGGAAAAGACTGATAAACTAAATCATTGTATTTTGGTAGAATGGTATTAACAAAGCACAAACAAGTACAAATAAGTAGTGACTTAATGGATTAACTTATGACAAGCAAAGGCCTCTGCAGCACATTAAGAAGCACTGAGCAAGAAGCTGCTCAGTACAGCAAGAAGGGAGGTAATCTGCAATCTAAATGTGTTGAATCTTGTTAAATTAAATTGGGATAAAACCTGAAACATTAAAACGTCTATTTGCCGTTTTACTGGGGATTATGTACGGGAGTATTTCTTGGCCAGGACCAGTAACAGCCTGGAGTCTTCACGGCCTCCAGCTGTGTGGCAGACGACCTGCTGATGTTTTATGTATGGATTAAACAAAAGAGGCATAGCGTGGTCATTAGCGATTTTTAAAGGTGCTGGTAGGTAGATTTCATTATGGGAGCCAGGGAGGTACTTTTGCCCGGTTTCCATTCTTCATTAAACTAACAACTTTCAGTCAGTATTGTGCCACAGTTAACTACATATTTTCCATATGTAGGGGGTAACAATCTTCATGTGTAACTCTGTCCATGCCAACTGTACCTTTCTGGAGTCCTCAATCAGAATCTCAACCACGATATTTTGGAACTTGATGTCCAACATGGCCGCCACCGTCTCCTCCTTCGCTCTCATGAGTGTGGGTCCAAAGATAACTGCCATGTTGGACGGGGTCATCAGGTTTTCCTCACTGTGGCTGCACACACTGTCAACAAATGCCAGGCTGGGTTTACTAAACTGTAACTTGAAGTAGTGACACATTATCTCAGAGAAAGAAGCGCTACTGTACAAATTTAATATCTTACACAGTGTTACTATTTAAACCTGTTGCGTCAACCTTATTTTTCCATTTGGAAAGTAATTTGGCTCAACAGCTTGGCTGCGACGTGATTCTAGAAGCAGGAAGAACTACGCCACAGTTCACAAATTAGTACTTACTTGACCAAGTGTTTAATAAGCATCTCCAGCATTTCCCGATTCTTCTCTGGAAGTTTGTAGGTAAGAGAATGAATTTCGCTTAGTCGAAAGTCCAGACTGTCGGACTCTGTGATACAAAGAGAACAAAAAAAAAGCTATTAATTGAAGTAATTAAAAGGCTCATACACTTTATCTGTTTAGACCCAAATCATTAATCATGCCAAGTTCTCCATAAATGAAAGAAAGCTAAAAATAAATATCCTTGATACTGATAAAGAAATTACTGTTTTCATGTTTCCTTTGGCATCATCTCAGTATAATTTAAAATTCAGCATTCAAGATTTTGTGTTGAGCACAACAGAAATTATACAATTACACATCAATCAGCCACCACAATGAAACTAAACAGGGTGAAGCGAATAACAGCGATTATCTTGTTACAATGGCGCCTGTCAGGGATATATTAAGCAGCAAGTGATCAGTCGGCTGTTGAAGTTGATGAGTTTGAAGCGAGAAAACACGGCTGAGAAAGGATCTGAGACACTTCGGCAAATGGTGATGGCTGTACGGCAGAGTCAGAGCATCTCCAAAACAGCAGGTCTTGTGAGATGTTGCCTACAAACAGTGACCCAAGGAAGAAGAGCCGATGAATCAGATGGAGCATAAGCGGACATGTGTAATCCGATTCTCACAGAGGGAACAAACCTGCAGAAAACCTTAATGCCAGCTATGATAGAAAGGTTTAAGAACACAGAGTGTATCAAAGCTTGCTGCGTATGGACCCGGACCAAGGAGCAATGAACCACAGCAAAGAGTCCAAGGTCTTAACTTCCACAGATCTCAGAGCCTTGAAAGGTCAGAGCTGTTTTGGGGCCTACGCAGTACTATGCTGGTGGTTTTAATCTTATGGTGGATTGGTGTATATAATCACAAGAGAATATGAAACGCGGTGCAGCCACCCCGTGCAACGGCATGAAACTAATAAAAGAAAGTCTACAAGCAGTCAGCCTGTATAATGAGGAGCCCCCTATTCAACTAATGAATGGCATTTCCAATAAAATGAAGCCACCAGCTGCCTTAATGCAACATCCTGACAGAATGAGGCTGATGCTATTAAACTCATTGTCTTCTCAGTTTTACAGTAATGTTGTGTGACAGACAAAAACAAACAGGGGACTCAGATTTCCTTTATAGTCCTCAGTGATGAACGGCTGCCTGGCAGGCTGCTGAACCTGCAGCCTGCACAGCACTCAAGTACTCTCTCATGCCTTGAATCCACATGTTTTCAGGCAATGCATAATCATGTCAAAGTGGATGTAAGCCAATACGCACGGCAAGTTTATAGCTACTGAATAAATTATCAGAAAGAAAGAAAAAAAAAACGTGAAATTCACACACAGCAATAAAACTAAGAGGTTTCAATACTGTGTGCTAACAGGTCAAGACAAGTGCAAAAGCTGCCTGGTGCATCTAAATACTACAAGCGGATGTAGCGGCACACCTTTACCTTTTCAGAGAAACACCAATTGGATTCTACTATGTTGACTCAGAACAAGTTTCATTGGTAGGCCGAGATCCAAGAGAAGAATTTAATGAGGACACACAAAATGTAACACAACCTCCCCGATCTTAGCGCTGGATAATTTCCAAAGCGTGTCTTACTTGCAGCACACATGAGGTCTCTGTGCAAACCGTAGGTCATCAGAGGTTCAGACAGACTCCTGTGGATAAATAAAGACACACAAGTAAACACAAGTGCAACATAACTTATTATATCCTGCTTCACGCAAACCAAAAAGCAGCAGTTACACCATGAAGTAATGAGTGTCAAGGCTGCGTTGTTACAAATGTGCAGATCCACATCGACACTAGTTGTACAATGAAGCAGACTCTGGAAAATAAGTAAATCACTGGGACGTCAGGGGTTTTGCACAAGAGTAGATTTAGCAACATTTTAAAAGCGTCAGATTAAGGACAAATTAAAATGTATTCAACAAAAAAACGATACTACGATGTAATTCAATACCTCTTAAAGGCAAACCGACATTTCCATTCACACACAAACACACCTGAGATAAAACTTTAATGCACTTGTGATGGTTTTAACATCCCAGTCGCTGCTGTGGAGATCCACATCTCCTGGGTTTGTAGGATCTATGAGAGAACAAAGAGATTCATTAAAAACACCGCTCGCTGTAACATTTATCAGATTTTAAGTAGGACTGAACAATGTGCAGGAAAAGCAAACATCATATTGTGATATCAATTTAGTAGAAATAGGAAGTGTTGCATTTCTTCTCAATCCAAGAGTTAATGTTCCTGATTGTGATTTTAACACTATACCATTTGTTACCGAACTACGTCTGTGTAGATTCTCTGTTATCCAGCTCGTGGTAGTCGTAGAAGCTTCCGTTAAAAAAAAAGCAGCTGGACTTCTCATTTAGGCTTTTGAAGAACCTAGAAGAGAAGTCCAGCTGCTTTTTACCGAACTACAGCAACTTCTCTTACAACAGAATGTGTTCCCATTGTTACTCAGCCACCTGTTGCCACATGCTGTCGGTTACTCTAAAAGAAAACTTGACAGAAAAATACTTCGGCTATAAATTGTTTTCCACTCTGAATTCAACTGTGTAACATGACTTTACTGCAGATGATAAGCGGTAACTGAAGTGAAATAAAGTCGTGTTGTTTACTGTTACATCCTGACAGATCCTGTCTCCATATAAGGGATAATATATAATTACAACTACTTAATGACGTTTCGTCTCTTTGGAGATGCTCATTCAGATCTTGTTGCTGTCTGATGCGGCAGGTGTTTAATAAACTAAGAAGAAAGACTCCTAGACACAGCTGGAGGCGTCAATTTACTAAATTGTTCATCTGGAGAATATAATATGTAGGCGTCACATCACTAAGCTTCATATAAACATTTTATCTTCGTCCAAAAATTGCAGCTCCTGTGATTTGTCTACATACTGCAATTTCGATAATATTTCGATTAACCGTTCAGCTCTGCCTTTGAGTCGATTTGGCGAACTTGTTGCTTGTTTACATCCAACAAATACAAAGCAACATTCATCTGGAGTTACGTCTCTGGCCACCTCTCCACTAACTCCTGGGGAAATGTCTTCAGCAAGCTAAACTCTCCATGACTGCATGTTTACCAGCTGGCCTCTAACCTGGACTGTCTGCCATTTGGTGTTTTTGGCCACCGGCGGTCGCTATGACCAAACACAATGCTATGAGAGTAGATCAAAACCAGAAAGTTGCAGACTGGACAATCAAAACCATGACATAAAGCTCAGTGCAGCTCAACGGAGAAGCAGAGCTGGATGTGAATTCTCTGTTGGTTTTCCGCTACAAATGACTCCTCATCATAACCTCCAGAGAGGGAGGCTGGGAGCCAGAGACCTGCTGATGTTTCCCCTTCATATTTCCACCTAAGTTCCACAAAAAAGTCGCACAGCTCGTTACGTTGTACAGTCAGGCTAACAAACTCGACTGAGGGAAACTGAGTGAATGGACAGATGTTGCGCATATTCACCAGCTTACTTTCTTACCAAAGAAGGCATTTAGTAGCTTCTGCACTTGGATGTTGCTGCCAACTGTTCTGTACACTCCTTCTTGTGTGGCTCCTGGAGAGAGACGAGGGGGAGGTAAGAGGAAAAAAAAGAAGAAGAAAAAAAAAGGGGGGGAGTGTAATCTGGACAAATACAGAGCAGTGGAAATGTACCACATGCTTCGACACGAGGCAGAATTAAGATACAGATGTTCTTTCCTTCATTTAACTACATAGTTCGTGAGACTTCAGAGTCAAATTACATGCCGATGGCTTGACTACTTAATTCCATTGCTGCAGAATGAATCATGACAGTGGAGGAACTTATTGCGACTGCAAAAATCTGATTGTTAAGGTTACATGTGGAGGTACTGAGTGCTCGTAAGGAGAGAAGAAGTGAGAGTCAAATATCAGACGCAAGGTATAGATTCATGACAAGAAAAAAATGTGTTACAATCTGAAACCTACTGTGCCACTGGTTTTGTAATGAAGGACATTTCTCCAGCAGGACTGGCATCAACATGTTGCACATGTCTCAACTATGCCCCCTGAAGGGCAAGTCTGAAAACTAACAGAAGTAATGAGCTGGGATGAACTAGGCCCAGTTACCTTTTGTTTCAATGTAGTTGATGCACTTTCGCACAAACTTGAATCCAATTTCATTCAGTTCCACTGCGGAAGAAAAAAAAAAGCACATTTAACAGAAAAAACTCGGTTTAAGGCCAAACTTCTCCTTGTTAAAACGTGAATACAGAAGACGTCAGCGGCATGAGATGTACAGCAGCAGGACATCACTGTCAACATCAACACAGCGGCACACTTTCAGGATAATGACTTACTTTCAGCTTGCTTGTGAATTGGGGAATGATAAATCTGAAATGAAAAAAAAAAAAAAAGATGTAAAAAGAAAGTGAAGAGACTGCGGAAAAATCTAGCACAGCGTGATGAATGAACACGTCTATTATAAAATGAAATTACAGAAAAATAACAATAATGAACAGAGAGGGGAATAAACGTGGGTTTCATCTCGGAGCAGATCGGGCTCCGTGACTTTAGAGTCGCCAGAAACTCAGACACCAGCTAGTCACTGTCAGATGTGATTTTTATATCAAAGCTTTGTCCAATTGTCCACCTAAAATAGCTCGCTGCCGTCCCCTCTAATGGACATCAGAGGTCAGAGCAGCCACAGAGCAGCTGGAGACACGAGAGTCTTGTTCAAGGGCTCTTACGTGGGACTAGCGTTTGTTGTGAAAGGCGGCTGAAGTGCGAAATATCACGGTCACAGCCTGTTATTGATTTAGATCTGAGAAAGAAAGAACTTCCACTCAATTATCGGTCATAGCTACGTGAATGAGCTGATTCTTACACGTAATGTGTGTTCTGCAAAGGCATCTTCATGGAGCTATTTCGCTATTTTAAAAAACAGAATTGCACAGTGGCTGAGCATTATGCTTCAGAACTCACAAATCTGACATATGGATGAAAACATAATGGAGCTGTCAGAGAGCGACATTACAAACAGTTACAACGGAGCTTTTTTCCCACCCAAGATTTGAATGATGGAAAAATACTTTAATTTCTGTGGCTAACACGAAAATTGTCAAAACGTCCAGTTGCTTTGGAGACTTTGGAGAGTCCATGCAGGCATTCTTCTTTTACTGCAGACGAGTTATAAAAAGACTGAATGTGTGCTAAGAGTTGAATTATACGTGTTATTTTGGCACATGAGCTCAATCATGTCAACTTTTTGGATTTGTATGAGACTAACTTTGCCAAAACAGACTTTAAACATGAAACTGTAATGGACAGCGTCGGCCTGGTTTTGCATCAGGAGCTGCTGGGGAAGTTTTTTTACGAGAATCACAAGATCGAAGGAATTTTTGCCAAAACATTGGAGCTGCAACAAACCATTATGTTTGGCACTGATTATCTGGAAGCTAATTTACTGAACTAGTTGAAGTTAAATATTGTAAACTGACATCGCAAAAATTAGTTTTTCTCCGATAAATACGGGAATTCTCACTAGATGAGTTAATTTTGGAAAGACCTCATTAGTGTAGAACGACTGGGAGAGAAGTTCATCTTTGTCAGAAAGAAGAATTCAACTTAAATAGCTGGAAAAAGGAAAGTTTTGAACTTTTGTCATGTGGTGTAAAAGTGGCAAAGCAATCTGAAGCAACATTTGTTTTTTTTTGGTTTGGATGATATTCAAATTTGGCTTTGCACTCGTCATGCAGAGCTTCATGGTGCTGACTGAAATGGTCAAACAAATTAGCTGCGGTGCCTCGTGTGCTGGCGAGACTCTGCACACAATGGACCTGGTTTGTGTTTTTTTTCTTTCGGTTGCTGAAATATTTCCATGCAACTGACATTGTGTTTCTTTGTGCAACTAAATCTTCCTTTTCAGTGTTTTTCTTTTGTTCCTTGTTCATTGCGCTGTGCACATGTGGAGTCTGCAATATCATCAACAAACTATCTTTTAATTATTTTTTTTTTTTGTTTGTTTTTTAATCAAACCATTAAATCAGGGTAATTTATATCACACACGCTTCTCCTTTAGATTGGACAAGCAGAAAAGAAGTTGGAACGTGACGTGTTTGACCACTTTCTACGATGTGCTGTTTAGCCCTTCGCTAGTTTGTCAGAAGTGAATAAAAACTGCCCGAAATTTTGAAAAATGCAAATCTGAAATTAGAGGTGCAATGATTAATCAATTAATTATCAACTATTAAAATGCTCGCCAACTATTCTGATAATTATTTGATCCTTTTTTAGAAAAATAACAAGTCAAGATTATTTGTTTCCATCTTCTTAAACTAAAACATTTTCTTGTTTCGTTACTCCTCCATGACAATAAACTGAAAATCTTTGGGTTGTGGACAAAACAAGACATTCAAGGTTGTCGTCTTGGGCTTTTGGACACACTGATTGATATTTCATTCATTTCATTTTCTGGCATTTTACAGACCAAGCGACAAATTTATTAATCCAGAAAATAATCAACTAATTTATCAAAAATGAAAATAATTGTTCATTGCTGCCCTATCAGAAATTACATTATCACATTTGCAGGTCTAAAACTCCCCACAATATTCAATTAACTACCATTTATGACAAAGAACTCCAGCAAATTGTCACATTTGAGAAGTTTAAACCAGTAAATGTTTGGCTTTATGCTTAACAAAGTGACAATTATCAGATTAGCAGTAAGAAGATAGAAGAGCAAAGCACAGAACAGGTTAAAACCAGCTCCATGTGTGGCCTGCATGAAGTGTGTAAATGACATCATTAAAAGATCGAAGCAGGGCTGTGCCGTAAATTTCAGCGACACAAAAGACATTCAGAGGGCCGTGAGGCTGACAGAGAGGGTGTGGCCCGAGCTCAGACACTCTGCACTTCACTGGATCTCCGCTTCAGAATATTGGGGGAAAACCTCTTGAGCAACGTCGACAATATACAGAAGTTATTGGGGAAGTTGAACAGGAAGTAGGCCCTGAGAACTGTGCATTCTGTCATTTTCACATCCTCCTGCAGATACGGTTTGTTTGTTTGTTTTGTCCGCAACCTCCACCAACAATTCGTCTAATGAGAACCAGATCTGACAAGAACTGCCAAGAGCGAGAGCAAAACTGAAAGCTAAACAGCGTTGACAGCTACACGCAAACGAGGAATTAGCGATGTTTTACATTTTGCTTGTGAGGCACATTCGTGTTTGATCGCCTCAAAGCTGCCGGGTAAAGAGAAGTTGGCAGTTTCTGCAGGGAGGGCCCCATGAACACCTAAACATGAATGTGAGATTTAAAAAAAAAAACTCAAACAGTACAAATTCAGTCGTGCTTCTAACTAACTGGGTGCACTGATGACTTAACCAACAGGATTCATAGAATACCTCACACATCCTCAATAAAGAAACCAAAATGAGAATAGCCATGACCACACCCGGCCGCGATCAACAACTGAGCCATCACATGTCTGACATATTAGATTAAAAAAAATTAATTATATCGAAGAATTTTTCTCTGTTTTCTTCCTGTTTTTCTCTTCAGGGTTCAACAAATTGACTTTGACTTTACACTTGGCTGTGATCCAATTGAGAAGCTGCAAATGACAAAAACAGATTTAACTATCTGTCAACATTTAGGAAGATTTTACTGTAAAAAAAATCTGCTTGGATTGACCCTGTGAACTGTACGGCGGCCGAGCCGACTCCATTGTGTGAAGCCGTAGACCGTCTGGCGGTAAAGCAGTTTCAGCAGGATGCGAAAAAAGAAAATCCCAAACGAGAGGAGAAACAAACTCACAGGCTCCTTTCCGTCCATGGCCTCCATCCACGACTTCCGGTCTCCCTCCGAAAGAGCCTGGAAAGTGACGGGTGTGTTTCTATGGAAACAGTAACAAATGCCATTAAAGAGGCAAAGGTTGTAATTTAATTACTCTGTTAAAAGGATGCACTCTCACAGCACCCAACCACTGTGAGCTGCAGCTTTTTCTTTTTCTTTTTTTTTCTTAAGCTCTTGCGCGTCACAGCTCGTACACACTTTTCGAGCAAAGCAGGGTGGACAGAATAACAAGAACGCCACCGGAAGAAGCGTTCTTTGAAGTAACTGACTGAATCCCATGTGGCAAGGGTTGTAGGAAATCGAGACATAAGACGAGCATGAAGAGATGATGAAAATCTATTGTTGCAATCTGTCTCCTGCACAAACAACATAATCAAGTGCCAGATTTTACAGCTTGCAGGCAGCTGAATTAATAGTTAACTGAAACAACTGTGCAGTGAATTTAAACTGCATTAATCAAGTAACTAATTAAAAACCCTCTTATAAAATTACTTTACCTTTCATAGTGAAATCACTCTGACATCTTATTTTCGGCATGCACAATGTGTTTCTGTGGCAGTGATTTAAATCTTTCGCTAATTTCCTTTGAAGCTGGTGCAGGTCAGTAAACCCAATCCACCTAAAAACAGCTAATTAAACAGCAATCTGCATCATGCAAACTGAGCTGAAACTAATGTTGGCAACAAATGATCAGGCAGAGCAGTAGGTGGAGCAGCAATCAGTGTTCATTCACTTCCTCTAAGGTCAAAGGTCAAGCTCAGGGACAAGCACCAGGAGCATTAGAGGCAAGTTCAGGCTTTTCTTTGCCTCAAAACATCTTGAGCTCACAGCACTGCCTTCTACATTAGACAGCACTGCCACCTTGAGTTTATCAAATAGCGCCTCCTCATTATGTTCAGCTCACAAATTAGTTTCTCAGCAGTCAGAGACACGGTTTAGCTCCAAATGCATAATTCAAGCCGCTTTTAAACCTTTAACGCGCTCGAGTATTTCCTGCAGATTTCAAGAGACAAACCCCCGTTAGGTGACGGAGCAGCTCGTGGCTCAAGAGAATATTAAAATGCATTTTGTTCTGAATGGCCTGCTTATATAAATATGAGCTTGTTGTGTTCCTTCCCCTGAAAGCACTGAGTTTGCCATCTGTTTCCAGCACCAGCCCCACTGCTTAGGGATTGTTTGGGCTACAGTCCATTTAGCCTTCACGCTCTGTCCTTGTAAACCACCTGTTCACCTCGCCGCCCGGACCTGTTTATCCCACAAGGCTTTCGTGTTGCCTCATCTCACAGTTTGTTTTTTTTTTCAGATTTGTGTTTTGCGCTAACCTCTCGTTGGTTTCCACGTCAAAGCAAAAGCGTTTGTCTATGGAGTCGGTCTTCCGGCGGATGCAGGATTTCAGTGTCAGCTGCGTCGGGCCCTGCAGGGAAGGCGAGAAAGTTGGACAGTGTTCAGTTCAAGTGCAATGGAGCAAAAGGGCAGTCTGAGGATATAAAGCACAGATAACGCGTATCAAAGGCACACATTAGTCTTGTGGTGTGCTTTCAATACCATGTTTATTTTCAGTGGAGCACCTGTTTAGTCGTAGGCTTCTGTTCACAAGGTACCATGACCAGCCGCCTTCCTTCCTTGTGATACCTACAGTAATATTTGACCCACGACACACCCAGAGCCCCTGGAGGGAGAAAACAAAACGAGACGTTGCTTGTCAGAATTGGCAACAGAGGGAATCCTGTAAAAGCACTGAGCTTTTGTGTAAGCATGTGACGCACTCACACTTCTCTTGGCAGTACAGATAACCCTCCATGGGCAGGAAACTGTGCATTTTGTACACCTGGGACGGGTGCTTCATTCTTTTCATGAGCTCCTCCAACTCTTCGCAAGTGCTCTCATAGTGGTTTCTTGTCTGCAGGGGAAACCAGAAAGCATCAGACAAAGGGCTAAATCCCTCTAATGATATGATTTGTTACCACTAACGCCACTTACGTTCTGCAAGCTGAGCTGCAGTTCCTGCTTGTAAGGCATGAAGTCCTGAGTCATCTCCACTGTCAGGTTGTTGAGCGTTAAAACGCTGTGAAGAAATGCCAGCACCTGTCCAGTCGGAGCAAAGCAGAAGAACCACAAAGCTATGAATTTGTTTTTTCACCACGTGCACTATGTTTGTGCTCAGTCCTTGGTTATATGCGTGTTGCAGCATAGCGCTCACCGGCTCCACCACATCAAACTTCTTCCTGTCCTGCACCTGATGGATCTGGTACACGTACTCCACGGACGATTCATAGAAGTTCACCCGCTCTTTCTCCACGAGTTCATCAGCCTACAATTTTTGTTAAAAAGAGGTAATTATAAAACACTGATGCTCCCAGCTCTACATTTCACTGCACAACTGATGCAAAATGCTTGTTAAACTTCACTGTACCTCTTGAAGTTGAGTCTCTTTCTTCTTAGCAGAAAGATTCAAGTGTTTGTCTAACTGGGAGTAATATTTTTCACTCTCTTTCTCGAACTTCTTCTTCTTTTCCTGCAGAACACGTGTGGTGATAGTGAGGAGGGGAGATCGAGATAAGATTGGACAAACTGAGTTACAGCCTGGCTGGAGGACAAATGGCAGGACACTTTAACCACGTCTTCACCTGCTAAACATGTGCTGCTCTCACAAGCTGATACTATCAAGACTGTCATTTCAAGTATATTTTATCGGCCAATGCGAGATTTCTCAGGCTGATATCGATATTGGAGACTTGAAAACATTCAACAATGCATGTCACTGTGGGACAAAAACTAAAACTGGACCAGGACTCCTTAGAGAAGTGAGCTGGTTAGACTAAACTCTGGGAAAAAGATTTCAGAGATGTCTGGTCAATAAATTACACAATTTTCCAAATCATTCATATCATCTGCATATTTTTGTCATTTCTGTGCTGATATTTCCAACCAAGACTGTAAAGAAAAAATCTGTAATTTCACAGAACTTTTTCTTTTTATGTTCTAATCTTTTTCTGCATTGCACTAAAATGTCAGTAACTGTGAAGCTACATTGCTAAAGTCAAGCATTAAAAATCTCAAACCATAAACAACAATAAAATGTTATTCTATAAGACTGTTAAAATGCATTTATAGCAATTTCACAATTATTTTCTCTTATTTAACTGATGAAACATTTGCGTTCAAGTTTGATATTGTAAATATTTTACTGAAATGAATGACAATTAATTGAACAATAAGTATTGCTTTTGTTATTTTACATAGACTTCTTTGTTTGTACTTAATATGAGGTGAATATCTAGATAAGTAATTTAATTTTTACACATGTAAGTAACCTTCAGAAGCCCAAAAAATATGCATTATCGCACGTAAAATTAAGGCTTGAAAATGTGTTTTAATGACAGAAAATTACTGTGTTTTTATTACTGTCATTATTCTTGTTTTCTGTTATTTGCAGTATTTTTTGTACCCCAAATGACAAAAAATTACCGTTTACAGGTTTGTTTGCACATGTGCATATAGCTGACACCAATCATCTGTAATAAGTTAGTTAGCTACTATTTTAAGGCTGATTTAAATGTCCAGCTGAGGTTAACTAGGGGTAGTTGTACCCAAAAGGGTACAGCTGAAAAACTAAAAGTTAAATTTATATAAATATAAATATGTATGTATGGCCACATACTGTGCCAGCTGTAACAACATGTGCTGTGGCAAAGGGAGCATGAAGAGCTGACGAGTTGTGGATGTCTAAGCAACTCGCTAAAAATGTCACATGAAAGGGGGGAAAAAAATGCCAAAAATAATGAATAAACAGTTCAAATCATTAACTAAGCATGACGCAACTGTTCAAATGGTCAGCTAACATAACTTGTTGAAAAAGGTGACTGAAAACCATTTTTGACAGCACAAATATTGTAAATTAGTCTTCTTTAATGGATAAACGGTTAGTCTTAGCTAATAGTAGTCAGCTAAAACTAACTGTTACCAATAATTAAGAAATGTTTGAACAGACTGCTTGAAGTAATGAATAAACACCTAAAATATTAAAACATTTTTTAGCAGACAGCTAAAAATAAATGGTGAGCTGATAAATAGTTTAATTAGTTAGGTCCAAGTAAAAACATACTCAACAGTACAGAATAACAGAGATGGACTAATGGCTGAAATGCTCGCTTTTTGCTGATTCAAGTGGAACCTGACAAAACAAACATCACAACAGTTTAATAACATCGATTTTGAACACTTTCACTGTTTCTCTTTCACTGTTTCTCTCTTTATGAACCTTTAGCACACGATACGTTTTCATTTCTGAACCCTGAAGTCATTAAGCAGTACGTGAATAACTAGTTATTTGTGAAAAAAGGCCAAAAATACTGATGGATTGATAATATCTGAATTAACTGCATTGTGTTTTGTAACATTTACTTCTTGGATGCATTAAAAACAAAAAGTTTTACATGATAAGTGTTTTTAAAGATATTCTAAATGGCATCATTTGTATTTTTTACTTTCAGTATGCTCTGCAGCTGCAGAATGCAAACTGGACTGACTGCTTACTGATTACTGTTGTGGACTCATGTTTTAACATAAATGAATCTAGGACCTGGATATTTAATGTAGCATTTGATATTTTGCATACAAAAAATAAAATATAAAACACTGCAAAAAGATTTACCAAAAAAAAGGTTAATTAACATATTTCCCCCATCTCTTATATCTTAGGTGTTTTCCCACAGTTTCCTGATGACTTTGAAAGCATCACCGTAGAAAACCCTGAGCTGTTCTCAACCCCCCAGCATCCTTTGCCAAGACAAGAAGTCTTTACACATTCATTGTTCTGTCAGAGAGAAGGAAGAGCCACATATTGCTGTTGCATACACACACTGACACACAGATTTGAGGAAGTCGATTATAACACCCTGCCTGTCTGTGTAAGTAGCTCAGATAGCTCACATATTTGTAGCTACTTGAACCTTCATGCAGAGAAAAGGGTAGAATTATGGACTTGCTGAAGTAGAGGTGTGCTAGTTTTCTTCACAGGAGTGAAGCACATTTGACCTACAGAGAAGAGGAATCAGTAAAAGCACTCACTTTTGTTACTCCTATTTGCTCCTTTCTGAACTTCTCCAGGGGCTTGATGAGCAGATCGGATGCATTCTGAACCTGGACGGGGAAACACGGAGCAGCTGTTAGTTCAGCGTTACCAAAAACACACACATATATATATGCAGTCTACTACATTGAAGCTCTAAAAGGATGAACTGAAAAATAAATATCATGAGCGTGAGGTTTTCATACACGATGCCTTCACATGACCTGCTGTTTGCAAATAGCATCAGGATTCCAGAAAACCCAGTCTAACTGGAAATGCTTCACTGATGAAGTGTGATGCCGGAGGATCTGCCGCTGGTAGGAAACTCTGTTTTGTTTATTGACAACGTGGTAAAGTGTGTTAAGTAACAGCGGCCTCGGTGATAAAGACTGCACTGAAATGTGGCAGCATGTGGGCAATATGGAAGCATTACTAAAAAACGGGAACAAGAAACCAAAGAGGGGAAGTGATACCAAATAATTACAAGCATTGCTACTAACAGCTCTGCACGAGGGCACACATTTACACAATCAGCACCTGTGTGTGTTTGTGCGGATGTATCATGTCAAAACTAATAATATTTCATTCAACACACACACAGACTCATAATAAACAGAAAATTCATCAGAAGTTTCCTTCCAAACTGTCTTATCCTCAGTGCAGGATATATTAAGTGGTTCTGATGTCTAACGAGGTTTCAATCGGATGCAGATCCAACGTGGAGGAAGCTGATAACCCACCAGCATCATCCTGTCGTGCTCCACTTCCTGCAGGAGGCCGGCAAACTCCTGGAACGACTGAGCTGAGGATGAAAACACAAGAGATGATGACCGGAATGAAGACTTTGCATGTTGTTATCTGAACTGTGTGACGCAGGAAATGCTTCTGGAAGGATTAAAAACGAAAACAATAAAGGACACAGCACCCTTGCCCCGGCCTTTACGTGCACAAGATTTTATGAGCAATCATCACAACACGTTCGCCATTAAGCTCTAAGACAAGCGTTTGGGTTTTTCCAAATCTTTTTGTTTCCTGATTCCTCACACTCAAGTCGTGAGGAATTACCGGTCGGCTGCCAAAAATGTTTCTCTGAGCCGAGGTCAAGTAGAGCAAGTCTTTTCGTAAACGCTAATCTAAAAAAACTCCAGCTTTATAACAACAACTTCTAGGCATTTCTCGGCCCTCCTTTACTCTGTCAGCTTGAAATGATGTGCAAGTTCTCTCAGAGTCAATGCACCATAATGGGTTTAATAGTAGCAGTGTTTTTGTGTTTTCTTACCGATGTTGATCTCATCATCTGTCAGGGAATCGCCGATGAAATCAAACTGGAACATACCGAGAGTCTGGGAAAACTTCTGCACAGCCACAGAATATCCTGGAAAACAAGATTTAATCTTTTAAAGTTTTCTGAATCAAGCACTGTGTGCAGATTTATCCTCCGTTCTTCAAATTCATCCCAGCTCACATGAATTTAGTGCAGGATTATTCTAGCTGTGCTTTTTTTTTTTCCCTGGTAGGAAAGTGTCAAGTATGAAAGACATCCCTGGCAGGATTTAGCAGCAGAGCAGCAGCCAGCATGTGGTTGATGCCATATATTATCCCTGCTATGTCTGGCTTTTATTAACAAAACAAATCCAAGTCTGTCAGATCAATACTGTAGAGCATTTGGTCTGAGGAGCTTGGCTGGCGCATCTGGTCTCATATTCTAAATCCCTCTTTTTGTAATGGAACAGTTTGCACTCATTTGTGGGTTTTCCATTTACCAATTGAGCTTTTTTGTTATTTTATTTTCTTTTACTTTGGATCCCCGCTTCAGCTGCAAAGAAAGCAAACTTCCCAACATTCACAGCATGAGAAAACCAGAATTGGAGTACACGAGTCGTAAATCCTGATCATCCCAGATTGACATAAAAATGGGACTTTGGTGAAGTGGTGCGGTTTATTCCAGCAACAAGCACTCGTGACCTCTGACTATTATGCGTCCTGACTATAGGACCCTCACAGCTCCACTGTTTCCGAGGTGAAAAGCTTGGTCATTCAGGATTTCCACAGCAGAATGGGTATCTTAACAGGGAATCGCACAAAACAGACAGTGTTCGCCCCTCATGGGTGACCCAAATCTGAAAACACTTCTCCAGTGCAGTGAGCTGTCGCTGTCAGTGGGACTGAGTGGACACATGGGGAGATGTGAGTCCTGCTGCAGAGGGACAAACAGCATTGATCATCCTGCACATCTGCATCAGATCCATGTTCTTTCAAAGCAGAGAGGTGGAGGGGTGGAGGGGGGGGGAGCACTAGCACCTCCCTGAATATGCCTCCCACCCACAGTGACCCTGCAGGCCCTCCAGAAAGGCCCCACTGATGCTGCTGCTGTCATCACTACATCACATGCACAACCGTAAACTTGTAAGCATGCTCACCCTTGATTGCAGTGATCACACTGTTGCCATCTTTTATCAACTCCTTGAGAAATTTGCTCGTCCTGTCCAGCTCCAGCTCGTAACACTTGAGGGTCTCCCTGAAGTCGGGACTGTCCAGATAGCAGTCGCTGAACTCCAGAGTAGGATGCCCCATCTTCTAACGGGCGGCTCGGTTCGACTCAGCGCGAACAATGGGCTTGTTTTAGAGACACGCTGCCTACGCTCGTCCGCGGCTCATTTCTGCTCCGTTGAGGCGAGTCATCTGTTGAGAGCAGCACAAACCATGGTGTCCGGGGGAGCCTGCAGCCGCTCGGATACGGAGCGACGTCTAAGCCGCCGGAGGTTGCTCGGTGCGGGTCCGCGTCCCTCTTTCCCCTCGTCAGAAGCTCTGTTTACGCTGTAATCTTAATTGTATCCTGCTCCTCTTTGCCACTTTTTCCTCGTTACGGTGTCGTGATTAGGAGAGCGGCTAGAGTCCCTGTGGACGCGTCCCATTCCGAGACGGTTCACACTCACCAGCCCTCTTTTCTGTTCTTCAGGCGGCTTAAAATCACCCGTTAGTGCTTAAAGTCAACAACACGCTCTTAGAACTACTAAACATGAGTTAGTCCGTAAATTTTAAATATATAGTTATGTACATTATATTGAATTCTATCATATTTCAGACCTAAGAGCGGGAGACAAAGCGCAATGGGACGGATCCAACTGGCTAAAGCTTCACAAAAAACTTCCCATTTTCCACACCCAGGAGGCTCTTAAAGGGGCCGCAGCATAGATAGATAGATAGATAGATAGATAGATAGATAGATAGATAGATAGATAGATAGATAATACTCATCATCATCATCATCATCATCATCATCATCATATACAGTCATCCTCAAATGCATTCATACCCTCCCATTAAAGAAGGAAAAAACAGCTGTCACTGCAATAAGTTGAAATTGACAAAAGTAATAAATTCAAATTTAGTGAAAATCATGACATGAATTGTTATTCATCATCATCATCATATAATCATAACCATAACTGTTTTTGTGTAGTTCCTTTCGAAAACAAAGCTACAAAGTGCTTTATAGTACAACAAATATCAAATTAGACAAATAACAAAAATCATAAAGAAAATTCAAGCAAATAAGATCCCAAACACACAACAAAAACCAGGTAAAAAATACACCATCGCCCATAAAGTTAGAATAATTTTTGTTATCAGACACTATTTATACACATCCGTCATCACTTCTGACCAGGTGCAATGGTTAGATACTGAGTCCCAGTGACTCAGGTGAAGCTAATTCTGACTTTGGGATCTTACTGACGAGTGGGACGTCCTGCCCATTGACACCATCAACAAGCTGGTGGACAGTATGCCACAATGTTTTAACGCATTGATCTGTGTCAGGGTTGGCCAGGCTCAATATATTTGAAAGCGTAATAGTGGACATTCTTATGCATGAAATCCCCTTGAATATGTGTTTCCTGTTAAAGGAACCAAGAATCAAAAATTGAAATAAAACCCTTAATCCTATTGTTCACTACCCCAATCCCCAGTTTAGTGTAAATCTGAATACACAGTTTAATTTTTACTGTGATATGTATTGTATGTATATTGTGAAATCAATATAGTTTTGAGAAGCGAAACACTTTATCAATCAAGAATAAATCACATTGTCACAGTCATTCCATGAGAAGAGATAAATAACATTTTATTCCGACTTTATGGGGAACAGTGTAGATATGTCAAGCCAGGCTAACTTTATTTTTACAGCATGTGGAAACGGGAAGGGAAAGCTTTTATTAAAACTTAGAGAAACACTGAGTTAGAAGCCTCACGAGGCCTAATAAACAGACCAGCTCTCACAGGGTTTGGACCTAAATATTTGAACTTTCCAGGTTAATTCATAACCCCAGTATTATTTTTCTACAGGAAAACACGTTGCTGCATCAGCTGTTGCTTTAAATGTAACTTGATGTGACTGAATCTGTGCTTGTGAAAGTTTAATTTGTGAGATGTCTTTGGCAGCCCATTACACAGTCAGATGATTTAATCATTAATGATTTAACAGTCATTTTTATTGAATTTTTAATGTCCAATAACTGTTTATACTAGAATTGTCAATAACTGTTTAAACAGGGAAACGCTGAGGAGCAGACTACAGTAGATGTTATCATTTAATAATGATAAATAGAGGTAGATTTACAGTGTAGCCGAGCAAATGACAACAGAAGATGTAGGCATAGAAATACCACAAAGGTTGGGGTCACATGGCCTAAAGGTAAGAATATAAATCCTTTACATGCCTTCATTACAACCTGTATATTCAGATGGGCAGCATATTAAAACCTGAACCTTTGACCCCTACACTGACAGATCTGGTGGCTCTGTTATGCTGGAGGGGGATGTCGTTGGCATGGATTGTGTCCACTTGTCCCCTCAGAGGGAAGGATCAATGCAAGTCAATACAAAGCTGTTCTCAGTGGTCACCTTTATCCCATAATGAAACATACACTCACTTGTGTAAACACTGCAGTGATTGCCCGTCTACAGTTGCCTTAAAACAAAGCAGTAAGATTACTCACCAACACTCAACGCAGGAAACACGTTATTCCAGTCGTGGTTGAATCACACCAGCTCCCCATTAGTTACGCAATACGATTCAATTCTACGTTATGTTGATTTCTTTTAAATCTCTGCGTGGTCTGGCTCTATATTTCTTGCCCTCTTATTCTGCATGTACACCAAACAAAGAGGAACAATTCTGCTGAGCCTTACTGTCAGAACACCTCCATCAGCCTGAAAAGTTCTTGAAAAGCCACCTGTATGGTCAGACAGTTGTGTAACACTTTACACTTTTTATGTTATATCGTTGCTCATTCTTATAAAGCACCTTGCACTATAGTTCGGGAAGGTGCTACAGAAATACAGTTTATTGTTATTATTTCTATTGAGATGGAAGTGGTCTCGTCTCCAATGACAATGCCCCCATCAGTAGGCCATGACGGGCCTCTGAATGGTTTGCTACGGCCTTCACATTCACCAGACCTCAGACCAGCTAAACACCTATGAGAGATTTTGGACCGACATGTTAGACAATCAAAACGTTGAATAAGAAAATATGTATTTAAGGAATGATGCTCATTTCTCCAGTAGAGCTCAGAGACTTGTGGAATCAGTGTCGAGGAGCACTGAAGCTGTTCTGGTGGCACATGGTGACCCAACACCTTATTGAGATACTTAATGTAGTTTAGTGCTGTTTAGTGTTTAATCTAATGGTTTGGAATGGTTTGGAGCAGGAGCTAAATCAGTTCAAAAAGTTGTATAGAAACATGCTTATAAAAAGATATAGGGATGAAGAAAAGTAATTTTGGGAGGAGATATTATACTGTCTGTAAAGGGATAGGTGATTATAAAGTATTGGGATGCACAGTAAAATTATTTGGGGTTTGTTTTTGTTTGTTTTTGTTTCTAAAAAATTGGTGTAAGTATGTTTATTTTTATTTATTTTTCCTTTATTTAACCAGGGGGGTTCATTCAGAACAAATTCTCATTTACAATAACGACGTGGCCAAGAGGCAGCACAGAACAGAAAATACAATAAAAGGAATACATCCATAAAAAAAAAAATCAATACACAAACAAAACATAACAATAAAAGGCTTACAGATCAAATACACTAAAAGCAGGTACAGGAATCGGTAAGTAATGCCTTCAGCATAGTTTTAAAAGGTGATAGAGGTACAAAAGAGGTGAGTTGAAGTGTTTTCTGTAAGTGGTTCTAGTGGAGAGCTGCAGAAAACTGAAATGAATAGCGGCCAAAAATAGTGCAGGCTTTGGGGATGAGGAGGTGGATGAGGTTGCTGTTGCGAAGTGAGTGACTGATGTGACGGGTGATGAGTAGTGAACGTAGATATGCTGGAGTTTGACCTGTAATAGTTTTATGGGTAGGAATTAATAAGCCTTGGTTTCCTCCTGCTCCCTTTCTGACATATGATTTATTTGTTCAAATGATGTATTTTTTCTCTCCTTAACATTCAACTATTCCTGGAGTGGCAACAGAATGTATGTGGGTGTGTATGTAGGAATATGTGTATGTATAGATATGGGTATTTTACTTTATTTCTCTTTTTATTTTTATATATGTTCGAAATAAAGAATTGAACTGAGCCTGTCACCTGCCTGTATTTTTATAGTCACACCATTCACACTGTTCATGTCACCTTTGTTCATGATTGCACTTTTGATTGGATGCCAACTGCATTTCTTTGTTATGCACTTTACTTGTACAATGATAACTCTAATCCAGTCTAAGATGCAGATTTGCAACAGAATGACAGGATAGATCAGGTAGGAAACTACCACCAGTGAGGTGCTCTTAATCCCCAGCAGCTCTGGAGGTCATCAGTGCAGGTCCTTGGTGGTAATGTGCAGCTTCAGGTACAAATAAGCACTTCCCTGTAACACTGTGCTCAGAGCAGCTAGTAATACTGAACCGACACACCCAGAGTGGACTGCTGACTATATCATGAGAGTCATGTGGTTCTTCTGCAGTGAGACAGGTCACACCTGCCTGTTACTGGGTGTGTTCCTGCATTCAGGCTTAAGTAGCAGATTATGACTTGTCTTTGTTGCACAGGCAGCCTCACCAGACTTAGCTTGCTCAGAGGTGTTCCTTCCTTCCTTATGGCTTACAACAACAACAGCAGCAGTACTGCAAGATATTTAAACACACACACAATGCAAACCTGGATGTAAAAGTATGACATCATAGAAATACAACAATGATACTCGCAGTGGTGGGAAAAAGGCCATTCAAGTACATTAAGGTCACTGTACTCACAGCTGAGTGATATCTATAAATATCTAAACATGTCCTTCTGACTTGATCATATAAATGCTATGAATCACCGGTTATCTAGTCACATGTTTCTCTCCTCAGAGGCCTGTGCTGAGGTGTCACATTTGAAGAATGTTGATTTGGATCACTGAACAAATTGCTGCTCTCACTCAGCGGTGACATGTAACAAGTACATTCACTCAAGTACTCTACTTTAGTACTCGTCTAAGGTACTTGTAGTTGAGTATTTTCTCATGCAGCTCTATTCTTCTACTTTGCTACAAGGGAAATAAAGTACATTTCAAGGCTTAGTTACTATACATGTGACTACTTTTGCGTTTAAAAGGGGTTTTAAATATGTTTGTTTTAAAATTAACCAGCTGACTGTAAATACAAGATAAGCTGACATGATTTTTCAATTAATATGTAGGAAATTAACGGACAACTTCTTTGATACTCAATAAGAATTGTGAGCTTGTCATTTAAAACTCAGTATTTACTTTTGTTTATTTAGTTTTTCAAACCAAGAGTTTCTCTGATCAGTTAATGGATAAAATAATAAGCAGATAAACTACTCTGTATATAGTTTTTCTGCATTTAGTACATTTGCATTCAAAACCTGAAGTACATTTTCCTGATTATACTTATTATACTTAAAGTGCTTTTCCAAAAAAAACATGTAAAGGAGTATTTTTACAGTGTGGTATTTAAATAAAAGATCTGAGTACTACTTCTACTGCTCAGGTACTGTATGTTTGCTGCTGATCTTCTTGTTTCTGCAGAATCAGAGAATCAGAACTGAGACATTGCAGTAACTGTTAATGACCTGCAGATGTCATCCTGCAGACTGAACTGAAGCACCAGACAACAGATAAACTGCAAATACACACACACACACACACACACACACACACACACACTCACAAACACACACACATTTAAATGCTTTACTTATATCCACCAGCAGCATTACAAATATACAGAATTCAACCATTTACTTAATGAATAGAATAGAATAGAATAGAATAGAATAGAATAGAATAGAATAGAAATACTTTCTTAATCCCTGAGGGGACATTTGGTTATTAGAGCAGAAATAGTAAAGTTAGCACTTTCATAAAAACAGGTAATTAAGTAAAAATAAACAATAAGAAAATCTAAAATGATCTAAAATGCACAATAAGTGTGATATAAAGTTGAAGTAAAATGCACTATTTAAAATGTAATGCAAATAATGTGCAAGAGTGCAAGAAAAAAAAAATTAAACACATCACATTGTTAAGTCTTAACATAGCCTTGCATTGCTCTAGAATCTGTTGGTAGCGTTGTTCCTACAGGTAACGGCGGTTGTTAAATCAGAAACACAGTTGAAGTGTTGCAGCTGTTCACTGTGATCAGAGTTGATCAGAATGTCAATATCAAGAAGTGTCAACAGCAGTGTCCAGGGACTCGACCCCATCGATGTCAAATTTGGTTTGATTTGAATCAAGGTTTGGATAATTAATGGAAATCAATGCATTGTCCTTTTTCGTATTGATTCTTATTGTCCTCACTGAAGGAAACTGGAAGAAAGGATTTAACAGCCAAACAGAAGCATTAATATTTATGCTGCTATTTGACAATAAGACAGAATAGATTATTAAAAAACACTAATAACATTATGACACCCACCACTGATTCATTAATTTGGTATTCAGATATTAGAGTGTGAATACAGTTTGTGGGCATGAACATGACATTTTGTTCCATTCAACAAATTCAGCTGCTCCCATAGGAACATAAAGCATAATCACAGCTCCCATAGAGATCAAAATATTTGCTGTACTCTTGGCAAGGCTTTAGATAAGGTTGATCATAATATTGTATTTAAATCCAGTCGGTTGCTAAAGGTGTCCCTCAAGGATCCTAATAAGGGATCCTGGCTTTTACTACATTAATAAGAATTATTTCCCAACTGAGCATTGAGATGTGTAATTCTACACATGACACCATGTCGTATGACATTATTACCTCGGTCCAGGCCTTCTTCAGGTTACAGTGAACTGTTGATGACCTTAAGACCTCTTTTATTGGTTTAGCACTTGTTCTAAATTCCAAAAACATAACATGCATTTCACAAACTCATGGAGCCTCTATGTTCTTACTCCAATCATTGCTCTTAATGTAAATCTAATAGACACTACAAGCACTTGGAAATGTAACAAGTTATCTGAGAAAAGTCTTATATAACAACAACTTTAAAATTGGATTCTTCAGCTTGTCTCTTCTTTAATAACATCACACAGTGCATTATATTACCAAGCCTGTGTGGATTTTTTATAAATGTATCTGCTGATTTTAATTTATAAAAAAGGCAGCTTTATGCAGCTACAACAAACGTCAACATTACAAAGAGGGAGCTGAGGAGGTCATTCAGTGTGAAAATCTAGCAATTAATCCCACTTAGAAGAAACACGTCAAACGTCTCCATTTGGTTCCACAGTGAAGCACAATCATTCAGTGGTTGAATCAAAATATTCAGCAGGCAGCAGCAGCAACGTGGATGTAAAGGTTGAGGAGAAAAGCTAGATGAGGGACTGATTCTTAGGATAACAAACCCTTGTCCTCTTATCTTTAGATTTTATGTGTCATTCTTTGTTTTAGACCTTTATGTTTTACTCCATATTGCGTCAAAAACGTCCTCCGCTTCCTCTGCTGAACACAGCACAATAAGAAGCAGTGGACAGACCGCAGACCCCACACAGATTCTTCAGCTGGGCAGAAATTAAAACGTTTGATCTGAATTCTGAAGCTGTTTGTTTGCTCGGGCTAAATGGGGCTATTGTATGCAAATTCTTTGCACAAAAGCATATGACCTCCTCAGTGCAGGGCAGTGGCTAGTGTGAGAGAAATCATTAGCAATGCAAAGTCATGGTGCTCTGATACTCTTGTTCACAGTCATAGACTGAAAAAAATCTGCTAATGCCAACGTAAATGTTGCTGGATGTACTTTATTCACAACTGCAGCTGAGGGTAAGCTAATTTTATTTCTCACTGTATCACCAGATTGTGTAGCTGTGGAGACGTTGGACAGTTTGTTTTGTGTGTTCAGCAGTTTTATTCTGTGGTTGTGGGTCGTCTGTGCTCTGCTGTTACTCTATTTGGCATAAGGGAGTTTAGAAAGTCAGATAAAAGAGAATATGGGGAAAGGTATCTTTTAAAATATGCACTTAATGAAATTTCATCCAAAACTGAGTAATGAAACTGAATTATCGGCTGTCTTTATTGTTTAACTTGGTCACAAAATAGGGCTTGAATGCTCATATTGCTTAAATTGTAATAAATTAAAAACCAGATTGGTGCTTATCTTTCCTCATCATGTCCATTTTGGAGCACAAGTTATTTTCCCTGCCAAAAAGTGAAGAAGGTATTACAGACACCGTTATGCTGAGCACAGATGCCCACTTTGCATGCTAGACCATGGCGACTGGTGAAAGTATGTCACATGACACATGGTGCCAGACCTCAGTATTGCACTCTTAAGTGGCCTGCCAGCAGCAGAGGGGGGCAGAGAGGCTTTCTTCTTCTCTGGATTCACATCCATGCCAAACCAGCGGGTCAACATTGTCCTCTACGCTGCCTCCTATGCCTCTTACACCTCCAGCTGAGCCCGGTAACAACTCTGACATTTACACTAGACTGGAAATGCAAACATGCAGAAGTCACAGATAAATGAGCACTGGTCAGCACAGAGGATACAGTACACATTGTCTGTTGTCTGGACTTGGAAAACCTGGGATTTATTAATTTAGTGAGAAGAAAAACTAGACAACTGAAAATTTAATTACAAAAACTTTAGTTCTTTGTGTACAAATTTCTTAGCTGCTGCAACTAAACTGTCCCACTGACATCAAGGTACGGTATTGTGTGGATTAATATTTAACTACTAAAGAAGGATTTTTAAGTTTGCTTCTGAATATTAAAGCATCACCCTTCATTCTCTGTTTTCTAACAGACAACAGAGGTTTGGGAGCTGAACTTACTGCTTCTTTACTTTAATTACTTTATCGTCATTTGCTCTACAGCGCTGTTGGTGTTAGCGGCTGGAGTTGCAAATATTATTCTTCTATTTTGTATTATTTTATGATTGATGATTTTTACTCTAAACTGTGGTGTAGAAAGGTGTTGAGAATAGTTTAAAGTTTCTTTTGTCGAATGTCATGTCTGATATTTGCTTGTTTTGTCTTTCTGACAGATCAAAACCCAAATTATTCAGATTTACGCCACAGAGGAAAAGAAAAGCAGCAAATCTCTACAATTTTTTATTTTTTTTCAAAATCTAAATTTTCTGAAAGTGAATCATCTAATCATGATTTCAGCTTTAAACTATTTAATCTGCTCTATTGAATACGATGTAACTACGGGGTCGGGTTTGAACATACTTGAGTAATAAAAGTAAAAACGTCGATATATAAATACTAAATATTGCAAAACATACAGTAAAGTACTACATCATTATACAGAGAATACTGTATAATTAATGTTAAATAACTTTTCTCCTCTTTAAAAATCATCAGTGACACAAAATTTAATGTTATATTCAGAAATAGTCTTGTTGTGCTAGTATTAGTAATTTCTATAAACGTTTTAAAGATTTTTTTAGGGAGCTAAACGGGCACGGCTGAGCTTTAAAGGCACCTTATGAATGAGTCGCTGCATAAACAGCCAAAAGGTGTCATTACATGGAAAAAAGAATTAAATAAAAATAAATTAATTTCCTTTAGTGTGCACATTTGGTTTTGGAAACTGTAAAAATGTCAAAAGGAGAGGACATACTATATGGGAAAACATGCTGTGGTGAAATCTAAAGATTACAGAATTACACACAGGCGTTACTCGACACCAGGAAGGTCACTTTCCATTGAAAGAGTAAAAGCAAACCAGGAAAATTGTTTCGTTTATTATGGCAGTGTTCGTTTGTCTCTGCTTTTGAAAAATCTGAGACGTATTAGAGAGCATAGCAGGCGTCATTCAAAGATTATTAAGATTCATTTTTAGAATCAAAAAGCAAATATTTCTGTTTTAGCTGTGAAAATATTTTTGCTATGTTTTGTTTTTAAATTGCATTTGGTGAGGACACCCAGGATCTTTCTGTGTCGAGTTTGCATGTTCTCCCCGTGCAGCGTGGGTTCTCTCCAGGTTCTCCAGCTTCCTCCCACACAGTCCAAAAACATGTTGAGGTTAATTGGTGATTCTAAATTGTCTGTAGGTGTGAATGTGAGTGTGCTTGGTTGTCTGTCTCTAAGTGTAGCCCTGTGATGGACTGGTGACCTGTCCAGGGTGTCCCCTGCCTTCACCCTGAGTCAGCTGGGATAGACTCCAGCCCCCCATGACCCTAGTGAGGATGATGGGTGTATAGATAATGGATGGATGGATGATTGATGATGTACTGCAGGTTTGTTTTGTCTTGTGTTCTATCATGTTTCCATGTAGTGGGGAAAAAAATAAACTACAAAAAAAACTACAAAAAATATAAAATAATACACAGTGCTGTTTCTCCCACATGTTGACCCTGTCATATGTGCTTTTGCTTCAGACCCGGAACCAAAGATGAACTGGGCATCATTTTATGCTGTCATCAGCGGCGTGAACAGACACTCCACCGGCATTGGCCGCATCTGGCTCTCTGTCCTGTTCATTTTCCGCATCCTGGTCCTGGTGGTTGCAGCCGAGAGCGTTTGGGGCGACGAGAAGTCCGGCTTCACCTGCAACACCCAGCAGCCGGGCTGCAACAGCGTCTGCTACGACCACTTCTTCCCCATCTCCCACATCCGCCTGTGGGCGCTGCAGCTCATCCTGGTCTCCACTCCAGCCCTGCTGGTGGCCATGCATGTGGCCCACCGCCGCCACGTTGACAAGAGGCTCTACAAACTGTCGGGGCGGACCAATCCCAAAGACCTGGAGCAGATAAAGACCCAGAAGATGAAAATCACAGGAGCCCTGTGGTGGACGTACGTCATCAGCCTGCTGTTCCGCATCATCTTCGAGGTCATCTTCATGTATGTGTTTTATATGATCTACCCCGGCTACAAGATGATCCGGCTGGTGAAGTGTGACTCGTACCCTTGTCCCAACACAGTGGACTGCTTTGTGTCGAGGCCCACAGAGAAGACTGTCTTCACCGTGTTCATGCTGGCGGCATCAGGGGTTTGTATTCTGCTCAACATCGCAGAGGTGGTCTTCCTGGTGGGGAAGGCCTGCAGTAAGCATTTGCACAATGCTGGAGACTCGACTATGGGAGCTTGGATCCAACAAAAGCTTTGCTCATACTAACAAAACACACGTATTTCATACCACTCAAAGGGACAAATAAGTGACCTGTCACTTTCAGGTAACAACTACTGATTCAACTCGTGAGCAAGGTTCCTAAAATATACTGGACATCCCATCATGACATGGTAACGGTGTATACAGTGGGTTATAATCTCAGCATTTAGTTCCAGTGTGGAGAAAAATTCAGACTATTTTTGCACCAGCAGTTTAGGTTTCAGTATCTATTGATAAGTTAAAACCTGTGCAAAGATTTAAATGAAAAAAAAACAACACTGTATACAGCAGCACTTAGTACTTACTTAATATGATAGCTTGATGTTTGGCCAACTAAAGATCAATTTAGTAACATTTTGTGAAGAAATATTCCGACTTACCACGTTCTTCTCTTATCATAGATTTGTTTTGACTTTTGAACTTGAAATGAGAACATCAAATTATGAAATGTGACCTCTGCCACATGCAGACTGTCCCAGAAAAGTGTGCCGATGTAGTGAAATTATGAGAAATATTATTAATTTTACTCTATCATATAAGTCAACTATAATCACAGATGTCATGCTTTTGTTTAAGTCAGTATGGAATCTAATGGACTGAAGGATGTCTTGTTTCTTCAGCTGTTATTGGTGAGTTATTGCACTAATACATGGTAAACATACTGCACTTCATTCATTCATTCATTCATAGCTACACCTGCTTTATCCTGTACAGGGTTGTTGCATTCATAAACCGTATATAAAAGATGGACGTAGCCTCTGGGTTTCAGAAGGGATGCAGTAGTGCTTTAAAAAGGCAGTTTTTCAAACAGCCAGCAGGGGGCGACTCCTCTGGTTGCAACAAGAAGTCTGATTGTGTCGAAGAATGAGAGAAACTGACCCAATTTTCAACTTGATTTGTTACCTCAGTAAAGATTTGCTGAATGGGTCGATGGTTTCAACTGCTAGTTCCAAGACTTTTTGAATAAAGAATGGTGTCCATTTTGTGAATTATTGTCCACTTTGGAGTTAAATAGACGAACAAAACATCCTGCATATGGTTTAGGGTGGAACTACCTTGTGATTGTGAGGTCACTACTGTGCAGTATATGTGGGCGTGTCTTCTGTCAGATTCACCCATCACTCCTCACGTCATGCTTTGAAAGAGCAACGAGGGAACGGGTGAGTATCAATCTCAGCAGTCCACAAATCAGTCAGTGATGTCAGCGTGGCTGCATCCATCTTTTACATGCAGTCTATGGTTGCACTTCAGAAATGCTAAACATAACAGTGTTTGTTCTCTACAGATGATTTACTTTGGTATTTAAATCCCTTTGGATGAAAACAAAGCAACAACTCAAAACAGAAAAAAAAACTTGAATTGCAAATTTTTGTTTCTGAAGTTTACTACTGATGCTAAACATGTTATTTAAATGTATTCATTTTAAAGCTGGATGTTTATATATTGTCCATACAGAACAGAATAAAATCCACCAGAGTTGATGTAACTGTGTCATTTTTATGAAGTTTTTTCGCACGCTGAAGTGACTCGTGAACCATCCACAGCTGATTGGCTTTGACCCTGACATAGTGATGATGTATTTGGTAGGAGTTCCTAACTGAGTGGAGCTGTAATACCATAAATGACCAGAGAGCAGCAGTCATCTATAACAACAAATTATGCTGCAGTCACAAAGGTACCACTTTGTGATTCGTCTTAGCTGTCAACAGGGGGTCTGAGAGAAAAACAAATATATGAACGAAGCTTCATCGTTCATCAAGTGGCTCCATCACCATCTTTAGGCGTGAAATCCCTGGAGCCCACGTTGCAACCTGTGAGGAGACTTCCCAGGCAGATTAAGTTCTTCTGGTGAAGGCCAGAGGGCAGAGTTTAGGGGTTATCAATAGCCTCGCTATGCACGGGGGTCAGCGTGTGGGTGACAATGGCTGACCCTGCAGACAGCTGGACCTGCCACGGCACAGGAATGAGGGCACTTCTCTTTTTATGGAACGTGTCACCCGTGCTCCATCTACAGAGTTCAAGATTGAAAAAAAGCATATTTGCAGCACGACAACAAAAACAAGTCTCTGTTATTTCAGTCTGTGGTTAGTATTTGGTGTGACTGTGTCTGACCAAACTTTCACTTTCCACCCACAATTCAGCAGAAGGAGGTTGATTTTGACATTTTTAAGGATATGATTGATTATTAAGCTGTTCAGAAAGTCAGCTACAACACTGGTTGGCTCTTTAATTAAAATGTTGTCATCCTGTGAGATCATATGTGTCACAGAGATCAGACTTTAATGGCAAAAGCTGTCATCAGCTGCCATGCTGATTGGCTGTAGAAGTAGTAAAATCATAAATTAACATTACATTGCAAGGCACTGCATTCACAGGTGCACCTGTACTAAAAGTACAGAGTATTATCAGCCAAAAGTAAAAGTGCTCATTATGTAGAATGGCTCATTTCAGTGTTGTATATTATTTGAAAAACTGCAAAGTACATTATGGGAATAATAACTATGGACCTGGTTTTATCTTCTCTGTTTTTGACAGGGTCATTTGGAACACATTTCAAAGCAGATCATCGGTTTTAGATGAAAATTTGAGTTGGAAAAGTTGTTGAATAAATGTAACAATGTGCAGTATAAAGCAACAGAAGCTGGAAGGACTAAAGTAAAGGGCAAAACAAAAACGAATTTTAAAAAACTATACGTATTTACAGATGAGTAAATGCAGTGGAGCAACTGTAAATGAAACTTTGAGTTGAAACAAAAGTAAAAAAGACTTTCAGAGGACACCAGTGTGTCCACAGATATTACAAAGTAACACCACATTTCTGTAATCGTGTTACACTTGTCTGTTCCTAAACACAGTAATCCCATTCCAGCCACTAATCACTTTTAATAACTTCTTCTATTTAAAGTCATCTATCCTGCTCCCAGAGCGAACTTTATTTTCTTACACATAAAGAAGAGTTTTGTTCTTGTCACAAAGTTTCTCTGTTGGGAGTTCTTGGGCTGATTATCAGATGGTTTTTGTGATCATATCTTATTAAAGCACAAAGAAAAATCTCCATGTCTTCCTTGTTAGGACAGGAATCTGTGCTGATATGGCAGGTGTAAGGGTTAACGTCTCATTAGCTGGTAATCACATGAGATACTGAGGAGTAATGGTAAAAGTAATGTCACAAGTAGTGTAAGGAGTTACTTTCTCCACTAAGTAAAGGAATAAAGTAATGGATTGTTCTTTTTTTAAGTAATGAGCTAAGTGTAGTACATTACCTTTTAAAACAACAACCTTAAAACTTGACGACGCATAGCACCCTGCATAAAGTTTGACTGTTATTTACTAAGCAGTAACCTTCAGTGCAGGGGTCTGCAGCTCCTCCACACAGTCAAGGGTCAGAGCACCATAAGAGTCACAACAAAGTCACTCCCTTCGACATGAATTCTATTTAGAGACACACCGACATGAAACCTGCATCATCCTCACTGGACTCATCAGCTGTCACTCTGTTGAACAGGAACACCTCTCAAGAGAAGGGGTTTTTTAGACTTTTCTACAGACGGGAACGGCTTCATGTGAGACAAGACAGTGGTTCTGCTGTGGTGCTGCGTTGAACGCCGGCCGTTGATAAGCTCAGAGAGGGAGGGAGGGCAGCAGGCAGGATCACAGTGATCATTTGTAGTGAAAAGTATCTGAGAGAAGGTTCGTCTTGGAGCTTCCTCAGTGGTTCAGGAGAGCATGGCCTCTCAGTGAAGCGAAGAGGCTCAGTCGCTCAGTGACGCTGAAGGAAATGAACATTATCAGGTGGGTCTTTCTGCATGAAGATACCAAGAAAAAACTTTTTTTGGATGGTTTACTTAATGATCATAGTCTACGCTACAGTTAAATATACTAATCGTTCAAAACTTCTAATAGTTTTCTGCAGCACCTCTTGTATAGTATAACCAAGTATAAAGCTATAAATTAAATTCAAGCCAAGGTTCAGTGCAGTTTCAACAAATTCAAATGTGTGACAAGTTTCCTTCACTCTTGGCTCACAGGCTAAATGTGTTTCAAACAGGTGTTAAGAGTCCCGCTTTGTCTAATTCTGAGCACTGATCACTCTGAAGGACGAGTAAACTATTTTTAACGTAATGTCTCTTTTTTTGTTGCTATGCTGTAAGTAATAGGCCATGAAATCTAAACTAGAAACCTAATTCTGGAGACGGGGACTACTGCTGGGTACTGTGTCACAAGATCTATGGCGAGTCTGAGGTCTCACCGTGGCGGCTCCAGGGCTTTCCCTCAGACACAGTCATCTGTGTCCTGGCTCTTTTTATTCGCATACACTCGGACTTAGGAATACAAACAGGGAATTCATGATGGATCAATGTTTCCATTCGAAACAGTCCTGAACCACAGTCCTTTTTCGTGGTTGGATGTGTGCAAGTGACGTAACTAGCAAAAATGGAATGAAATGCTGTATTTATGAAGGGAAGGGTTGAAGCTAATTCCACAGCAACAATGCAGCTTTAGTTCATTTCTACTGTTTATTGAATGTGATTATTATGTAAGGGTGCAGATGGGCAATTTAGATAATTAATAGGAGGGATCAGATGTTTTAATAATGCACTTGATAGAATGTTTGACATGATTACAATAAGTGCACTGCACACTGGTAGCGTATAAATGACATGAAATCTCTGTCCTAGCCACCGTTTGAACAGAATTCACCTACAGCAGTCATTTTTTGAAGTCGAAAAACCAACTTTAAGCTAAAAACAAAATTAGAAAGTAGATCGCATAGTTCCCCTGCATTGACATTGTTTCCAGTACCTTTTGGTCTTACAAGTTGCCATGCTGTTTTGCCAGATTTAGCATCTTCTTCTGTTATTTGTTTGTGTTCATGTTTAGATTTTACTAGTCTTCTCCTGTCTTGATATTTTGCATAAAATTTTGTTGCTCCTTTTTAAAAAAAATGTTAACATATACAGCATTTTGGTTAACTCAGGATGTTGCTAACTAAATAAATTTGATTGGTCTGATGGTACTGAATGGTGCATTTAGCAGCTTCATAATAAATCTTTTCTTTGGGAATTGTTGCCAAAAGCAGAGCCAGAAGAAGAGTGAACATTCAAACCAAGGGGACAGAGGCATATCGACTTCAAAGGTATCAGTGTTGTCTTTACTGCTTGTGTTAAAGCCCTTAAATGGTCAAAAATGAAGTTACTGTAACTTTAACTTGTTATCTGATGTCATATAGTGTAGTTTTGGAATATACAGAAAACTAGAAAATGCACAAAGAAATGCCAAATTTTGCTTCATTACAGTGTTTTTTTCCAAGCAAAACTAAAACCTTACCCCCTCTCCTTACAGGCGTCTCTCCTGGTTTCGCCCATAAAGCCGAGGGTATATTTGTGAGCCAGTATGGGGGACTGGAACCTGTTGGGGAAGCTGCTGGAGAGCGCCCAGGAACACTCCACCGTTGTGGGCAAAGTGTGGCTTACAGTGCTATTTATCTTCCGCATCCTGGTGCTGGGAACCGCCGCTGAGAAGGTGTGGGGCGACGAGCTGTCCGGCTTCACGTGCGACACCAAGCAGCCCGGTTGTCAGAACGTCTGCTATGACAAGACCTTCCCCATCTCCCACATCCGCTTCTGGGTGATGCAGATCATCTTTGTGTCCACGCCCACTCTCATTTATCTGGGCCACATCCTCCATCTGGTCCGCATGGAGGAAAAGGAGAAGCAGAAACTGAAGGAGCTTGCCATACAGCATGAAAACCAGCAGCAGTTACTCGGCAACAAGCCCAAGAAGGGCTCAGTTAAAGACAACCTGGGCCACGTGCGCTTGCATGGTGCACTGCTGCGAACCTACGTCTTCAACATCATTTTTAAGACGCTGTTTGAAGTGGCGTTTATTGTAGCTCAGTACTTCCTGTACGGTTTTGAGCTCAAGCCGATGTACACCTGCGACCGCTGGCCTTGCCCCAACATGGTGAACTGCTACATCTCCAGACCCACTGAGAAGACCATCTTCATCCTCTTCATGCTGGCTGTGGCCTGCGTCTCCCTGCTTCTAAACCTGGTGGAAATGTACCATCTAGGTTTCAAAAACTGCCACCAGGGTCTTCGCTACAGACGATCTCGTGCTGCAAAGCAGGCTCCCAAAGTCCTTACCGAGGCCGCAATGCCTTACGTCCCAAACTACAGCTACTTTGCTGGTCACCCTGCAGTGCCTGAAGCTTTCCCTACGGACCCAAAGTACAGCATGGCAGAGCCCAACTCTCCTTACAGCCCCTACAACAGCAAAGTGGTTTACAAGCAGAACAGAGATAATATGGCCGTGGAGAGGAAAGGTAAAGCAGAGGGAGACGACATGAAGGAGAGGAAAACCTCCACTTCGGTCTTTGAGATGCCTGTTGAAAATCCGCGCAGGAACAGTCAGTCAAGCAAGCACAGCAACAACAACAACAAGAGCAGGCTGGACGACCTGAAGATCTGAGCACCTTCCTTGTTGTGATCCACAACTCAGGAACAGCAGGAGAAGGCCGCGGTGCTTTAGCCGATGGAAGTATTTGCATGAGCGTGGAAGGGACAAAATATTGAGCAAACAAAAAAAAAGACACTGTAGCTCTCATCAGGACTTTAAATCGTGAGAGGTCATTACAAGGAGGCTTTGGCAGGATACACTTGAATTCATTTGACTTTGCTCCCACGATGTGTCTGCATGTTATGGATACATTTGAAGATTTTAAAGCAAAGGAACTCTTTGTCCATAATTTTGTTATTAATGATTTTTCATATACTTGAGATAGATTTTAGTTTACGGTTGTACTGTGTTACAAAAACTGTGAGATGCACTGAAAAGATTAGAAGCATCGTTTGACAAATGTACATGTGTTACAGAAATGATGGATTAGCTCCAGAAATACATACACTACGGTGAAATACACAAGCATCCGATTGCTACACTGATTTGTGAATGTGTACTTTAATTAAACTGACGTGCAGTTAAAGGAGCGTTTTGTCAGAATTCCTGTTTTCGTTATTTTTAAATTTAGGAAACTGTCATCATTGTGAGACTAAAAATAACTGTAACTCTTTCCTGCCTGTCGTATAGATTTTAGAGATAAACTCTTCTGTTCATATGCAGCTGCTTATCCCCTCCTGGAGGCAAGGGGAGGATTATGTGACCCAAAATAAAATCGCGGCAATGAAAACTGTATTATTCATCCCACAGCTCAGCGTACGTCACAGTCGAACTACAGCAAGTTGATACTCACATAGGACTCTGATAAGATGGTGTTTGAAGGGTAATGTAACAGTATTAACTCAATGAATTTGAATTGAATATGAAAAGTATTCCAATATCTAGAAACTGTATATTTTGACTTGCACTGCTGTGGAGTTATGGATGTTTTAATCATTTAAGTGAAAGTGGTTTATCCTCTTTTAAATCAGACATGGGAGTACATCTTATGACTTTGACCACAAACTGTTAGAACTGTACACTGGCAGCTTGTTTCTATCCAGTAGAGGTTTGTTTGTTGGCCTTCATAGGTTTTAATCTTATGTATTTATTTGGTTTTTAGCTTCACTTTACTGCCAAAGTGCATCTTGATTTCACATGAAAAGGTCCCTTGTTTGAGTTGAAGTGTCCTGACCATATTCCAAAGCTCACACAAGTGCAAAAAATGCGTGCAAATGGATATCACATGCTTCTGTACGAGCTGTCTGCATTTCTCATACTATGGTTCGGAGCAGTAGTCGTTATAATAAACATTTAATGAAAGGTTGAGTGTAGGCACAGTCCTCACAGGAAGAAAAAAATCCCAATCTGGACTGTAATTGGTGCACATCTGCTTTCATGTTACTCTTTCACCTGATTGGATGGGAGCTGGTAACATTTATGTGAGGGAGCCAATCATCTCAAGTATCCTATTAAACAGATTAGGTTTTAAAAGACCAGAAGAATCATTAATTTTAAGCCATGCATTCAATTTATTAACTTAAACTGCACAAACAACATCAAATTTAAACCTGCCGTTACATAAATGCAGCGCGTTCCTACTCCTGCCTTGTGTTGCTGTGCAGCCACGCTATGATACGATCTGTAATGTGTATCAGTGCAGCCCTGCTCATTTTTTCCCCAGAAGCTGCCCCGGTAGCTGCCTGCTTTCCACCAGCTGCAGCAGACACACTCATAGATTAAATACAGTGTGGATGGACCCATTTCCAAAACACGTAGCCATGCACTGGTGAGAGCTGTGCTTCAAAGGCTTCTTCTTCTCTGCCGGCTATAAATAGATCTCATGCACATTTGGAGGAGCATGGTGGATGAAATGGGGGTAGGAGACCTAAAATTTCTTTTCCTGCATCAATAAGAAGCCAGCAATTTCGCCTCAGTGCAGACAGAGTGGCTTGTGGTTCATTAAATCAAAAGGCAGAACTAATATTTGAAAATTGATGCTGTCCTAATATGGCCAATCAGTGACTGGATGATTGTGCAATGTTTTATCTGTTCTGTGCCCCACGGTGAGACGACTCCAATAGTTTTATTCATTCAAACACTAGCTGTGTATGATAAAGCTCGCTGGTTTGTCTTATCTACATTCACTTCAGTTCTTTATTTGAAGGAATCACATGCTTGCATATTTGAAGCAGTCACAAGTAGCTTCATAGGAGTTTAGCCCAGTGGCGTATGTTTAAAGATGAATCCTCACACATAGTGGTGTCAGTCTGGTCAGGTCTAGGAGACTGACGGACGCTCGCTTTAGGTGCCCTCTGACTTCCAAAGCAGCCCGATCTCTCTTGACAGAACAAGGCCGAGAAGTGAACAGGTGACGGAGGTGAAGGTTATGAACTCTGGGTTAAAACCATACGCAACCAAATCTGCGAGCCAGAATAGTACGAGCGATATGCTGATACTGTTCGCCGCCCAGTCCCACTGCTCCTCGTAAATCATGCCGACGGGATGCACGCAGGACAGGGAGGGTACATTTTACTGTTAGTGATGAATCACTGAAGGCCTGTATGTATGATCCCGTGCTACAGTCAATACATAAAGAGGCTATTTCTGCCGCTGCTGCGTTGCCCGCCAGCGGTAAACTTGTGCCCGTCATAGCGCCTGTTTTACAGGTCAAATTCTGACCCACTTATGGAGAAGACTGATTTGTGCTTCTCTTTCTGCAGGACATTAAAACCTGGCCTTTAGAACGCACCAACATAACCCATTTATCTTCGTCTAATTATATGTTACCTTACAAAAAACGTTCTCTTTTGACATTCTGCTTCTGTATGCCAGAGGCCAGAAAGTAAGCGAGGGATGTCTGTGTAGATTAGCGTATTATGTTTTTCACCCCAGTATTTAGGTATTTTATTGATTTCAAAAGTCCTGAAAGGCCTCATTTATTGGTCATGAAGCTGTGCACCATGAAAAGGCATTACAACATAACCATTATAACCGAATGTGGGTGTTTTCCATTAAACTGTCACACCTCCTGTAGGTTCGGTCTCCATGTGAGGTGGGAAACCTTGAAGGCTTTTGCGGACTCTGGAAAAGAACATGCCAGGAACTGAAGATATTTATTGTTTGTTGTTGGTGGGGACGTCAGCTGTTGTGAGGGAGCAATGAATTTCCAGACATGTGGGTGAAGTTTGAAGCCGAGCCAACACCAACTGGGACAGATAGAATACGGATGTAAACTAGGAACATGCACTGTTTTTGAATAGCATCCATCAGTTCACTGCTTTCCATCGGACTGAAAAATCTCAACAGGTATTTGACAGCCATAAAAAGTTAGTACAGACATTTATGAACCACTAGATCGGTTGAAGTAGCTTTTTGTCAAAGCCGGCATATTTTAGTTGTTTTGTGCAAGTTGCGTCAACATCAACTGATGTTTTTTTTGTTATTGTTTTTTACCATTTGGGCCGTTACAACGATGAAAGGTTCCAATAAATCAGCTCCTCCCTTCAAGTTTAATTGGCAGAGCGCTGAGATCATAGGCACAGCAGTGACTGATGACGGTTGATCATGAAAACCAAATGTCATTTCAGTTCACTGTAACTTTGAACCTGTTCAGACATTAATGTCATTAATGAGGTGTTCCTGCATGAGGGGTTTCTGTAGCTAATAACTCTCTTTCCTGTTTCTCTTCAGCTGTCGCTATCTAAAAAAGACAAGAAAAGCCAGAAAAATAGATTCTAGCAATCTGTTACACCTCCATGATAAAAGACTTGTAGAAGTTTAAAATTTAAGGTCATGTCAGTGAACACTGTTAATGACTTTGTGAAATAAAAAGTTGTCCTTCATTGTCCTTTGATTCTCCAATGGCACAATAATGAGTTTGACTCTGTCGTACAATAACAAAAGGCAGAACCATCCCCATGTGGTGGCATGCCCACTGATGTAAACAAGACAGACTTAAGTATAAATGTTGTGAGTCTTATTTTTAATTAATGCAGCTGTGTGTGAATCTAATGTACACAGTCTACAACAGAAGTGAAATATCAGTTAAGTGTTTAAGTATTCAAAATAGCATCACCTATCAATAATAGTAGTATTCCTATATTGTCAAGCAGAGTATTTTCTTATATAAACAATTAAAAACAAATGCTTTACAAAAACTGTGCTGAAAACACAGGCCCCAAAAGTAATAATTAGTGCAACAAAAGTCAATTGCCAAAAATCGGAGACTTCACAAAAATGGAAACATCCACAGGAAGATTGGGGAACAGCTAAAAATCTGTCAAAACACAGTTGTAACAGTAAACAGGAGGTACAGAATACATAGTACCACTAGTCAGAGCCGCAGTGACCATAATACTAGGGTTGGACCCAAACATTAGTATATCCGCATATTAGGTTATTGTAGTGGTGTCCGGATATCAATTTTCGAGATCCAAATTTTCGCCCGTGCAAGTTGACACTTTACTAAAGAACATAAGAATCCTTGTGACTATTGGGAGCACATTCTTTGATCAGATGAGACCAAGATCATTTAGTTTGGTTGAGACAGGGTCCATCATGTTCTACGTAAACCTGGTCAGATCTACCACAGTGAATGCACAGTTCTGACGCTGAGGCAGAATATTCCATTGATTCAAAGCACACCGACAAAAATCACACAAGAAACTTTGACCCACATCATGTGATCAATATATCACCTGACGTGAATGCAGGAAAACACCTCTAAGGGTATTTTGCACAGAAAGGTAAACCAAACACAAGCAGAAAAAAACTGAACTGCTCAACGTCCCTCCAGAAATTAGATAAGTCCATCCATCCATCCATTATCTTATTAGAGATTTCTCTTCACTCGTTAATATAACACTGGTGAATGCTGACCACCATAGCCTCTCCGGCCAAAGAGACACAGTCAATGGAGTGGGTTTGCAACATTTATTGATTGCTTCATGTCCATATGTCCATGGTTGTTCTAAATAACAAAACAATAACCCCAACACAAAATTAGTGACTAATCAACTGAAGAAAACATAACTAAACATCAA
>NW_007578659.1:211022-232987 GCF_000690725.1 Stegastes partitus | reverse complement strand
TAACCTCAACATGTTTTTGGACTGTGGGAGGAAGCCGGAGAACCTGCAGAGAACCCACCTGGAGAACATGCAAACTCCACGCAGAGATCCTCACTGGGACGTGAACCGGCGACCTTCTAGCTGTGAGGCAACGGTGCTAATCACCAATCCACCTAGATTAAGTTTGTCACTAAAATTAAAGACGGACTATGAAGTGTTGAAAAATAGAACATTTCAATCTCAGTAATTAAAAGCACACTAACTTCTGTTGCATTACGGGCCTACATTTTTAATGTAGTAAATCTGAACTATTGGTTCTAAATTTGACAAAAGAACAAATCCCCTACTGTTCAACGTAGAAGTGATGCAATCATTGTAAAGCGATACAATGACAAATCACTTGACATTTAGGTGCTATTGCACCGGGGTAGACTCAGTCCTGTTGTATGCTGTGTGTGAGGAGATGACATTATAAGCAAGAATGACCTAAACCTCATCATTCATAGAATCATCACTCTTTATTCTGGAACGTTTGCATGGAAATTTTAAAAGAAAAAAAAAAATCATAATCAAGCAAGTAAACAGAAATATATGAGCATCACAAATTCTGCAAAACAAGCATTTAGTCATTAAGGTACAGACTGTGAAAGCTGTAGTTTGTAAGGATTTGGTAGTAAACCATATACTAATGCAGCTGATGGAGCATTGTTCATGCCTCCTGTATACACTCTGATGCCTAATGGTAGAACTAGCAGTGTGCCACAATCAGCAACTCTCTGATTTTTCCCTTCTCTGTTCCAAAAACGTCATTTTTTTCCCTCATTTATTTCCCCATTAAGGGGAAGACACATAAAAATTAACGTCATCATCAAGTGCCACTTTCTAAAGAAGCGAAGCCTGAAGAAATACAGTTAGGAACTATTGAGCATCATGACGTCAGTTCTATCTTAACCACTGTTGGAGACTTCTCGCAGAAACACTAACAAATGAAATCTTGAAAGCAAACTTGACTTTTTATATAATCATTCATCTTTAAGATACTGTCAAATAATAAGAGATTGACTAAGCATGCAATAACTCAACCCACGCAGGCTCTCTTAGATAAGAGATTGTAATTTGCATTTTAGAATAATATGCTGACGTTTGGAAATGTTACAAATGCGGTGCGAAAGTGCAGCAACCAGTCACTGTGAAATGATCAAACTATGGTCAGATGTGACTGGTTTAAATAATGAAAAGAGAGCCGCTTGTGATGAGTTACTCAGATTCTGAAGTCCCATTCATCACTGAAGCCGCTGACCAAGCTTTGGATTTAAGGAGTGACAAAGTATCGAAGACAAACTGGGGGTGTTTTGATATTCTTGTACATTAGTCATGTAAACAATAACAGATTATTTATTTTCACCTCCAATGAGAAATGCTTATTGTCAATGAATTTGTACAACGACTTCAACTATATGTCAAATTGACCGAATAACTACACAATAAAATGCACTTCTGATTGGTCCCAGGTGAAAAAATAAGCACTTACTCAAGAAAAAATATTCATTCTTTCCCAGCAAAATAATAATAATTTTTAAAAAAAGAGAATTGCAGCTGCACTTAAGAAGCACCTAAAGCACTTTTTTTCACAATAGAAGCAGAGATAAAGCTTTTTAAATTGGTGAATTTGGCCCCCGGAGACGACAAGCTGCAGCTGAAGCAGTCGCGACCTTTTGGAATCCAACGCCTCTGAGATTTGGCCGACATACAGGCACATCTACAGCTTGTGAATCTCAAACAATTGTGCAAATTACTCACTGAGACAGAAGCAAGAAGAGAGAAAAAGAGGCAGCAAAGAAAAAGGAAATCATAGTGATAATAATAATAATAACAAAAAACAAAACAGAAATACTGAGTCAAGTCTGACTCTCTGTTGCAAGCAGTCATAGCTGTTTGTAGAAGGCTGGCATAATGTGGCAAATCCTGTAACTATGCTACACATGCTCGATAATTAAACGTTACAGATAAGATGTAGGCTATGTATAACTCAGTCATATACTTTATATATCCCAGGTTCAAAAATATCCCTTTTCTCCCTCTCATTTTACACAAATGTCACCCTGAGATTTGATAAAACAAAATGTCCTTCAAAAGGTTTAAGGTGTCCACAACAGTCCACTAGCTCATATATTACATTTTCAATACAAGCCTGATAAATACACGCCTATCGAACTGACCTTTATGTACAAAATGCTGCACTTACACTAGAGCGTTAACATCCCACATATACAGTTAGACGGACATAAGCAAACAACACATCGATCGATTGCACTGTGAAAGGATCGCACAGCACTTTTCTAGACGACTTCAGAGAAGGATGGAGGTAATTTACCTGCAGCAGCAGTAGTGTGGATTTTTACCTTTACATATCCTATGTTTCAAGTATGACAACACACCAAGTCATGCTATAATGTGGTTACCATGTGTGCTGCTGTTGGAGGAACGAGACAGACGAGTGTGCTGTGGCAGTACAGTGTCCCCTCTTGCACGTTATTGCGAATGCTTTAACCCTCTAAATCAAACGCACATCTTTAAATCTCTGAAATCAATTTATGGCTTCCAGGGACAACACTCGACCTTGTCCTTGACTCTCTGCACTACTGTTTGCTCTGTGCCTACATGAACTGAAAAGCTGGTGTTTCTCACAATAAGTTGATATTTAGAAGATAACACTCACCAGAAGACACTGAAGTCACAGGACAGACTAGCATTTACAGTAAGTTTCACTTTAAAGCACTACTCTGAAAGAGATTATACATCAAGACATCCAGATGGAGAATCCCCTGGTGGACTCTCAGTCACCTTGTCTGGGTCATTTATTATGGAGTCGGACCTCAGCATGACGTCAGAAATGATGGGGGGAGGGGGACAAGCTCCTCTGTCATGTTTGTGGATGCAGAGGAGCAGTGAATGTGCCTTATCATACAAAACTATTTAGTTTTACTTGAAATCTAACAAACCTGCGGTTACATGAGAGAATTAATTCCATTACTGGAGTTGAGAATGCATAATGAGATTTGAGGAATGACAACCTACAGTACGTCTGTAACTAGATTTAACATGAACATCCACAGAAGGTGTTGGTCAGTAGATTGTTACGGAACAGTCATGTTTTCTCAGCTGATCGGAATCTGCCTGAAACACACACATGCTGAACCCCAGGTTTCTGATGTCTCCTCTTGATTTATGATATCTTACCGTCTGCCTCGCCAAAATCCACTGCCCTATCCAACTGGAGAAAGGAAATACATGGCGGCCTCTAGGTTTGAGTCAGAAGCAAAGTCTATTCACTTATGTATCCTTTCACTTGTTTGCCTTTAGCTTTAGCTGGGCTACCCTAGCTTGTGCCACTTTCGCCTGAATATCGACGGGCCTGTCAAAGAAGCTGACGATGGCGGGCTCGTTGAGCAGAGACGCGAGGACCTGCTCGAACGAAAACGACCACTCCGTCTCCGTGAGGTCGGGCCCCGCATCCTGACTGTTGTGGGAGCTGGAGGTGTCTGAGCTCTCTGGGGTGGTGGAGGCTTCTTCAGTGGAAGACTCCTCCGCAGCAGCGGTGTTGGCAGGCTTTGCCGACTCAGGAGGGCTGCTGGGCTCCTGCAGCCTCCGTCCCACCTCCTCCATCCTCAGGAGGAGGCTGGTCACGTGGGCCACGGCTCGGTACAGCAACTCCTCCTCGGGATCACCGTGAAATATGTTGTAGAGGGTCTTGGAGAACTGGATGAACTGAGTCTGAGACGGGAGAAAAAGCTTGCCTTGTACTTATCAATCACACAGGCCATTTTACTACAAAAAAAATGTTGTTTAGACTGTCTCTTCAGTCAATAAACACAACATGGACTGAATTACCTGATTGATTCTGGGTAGGTCCTTGATGGTTTCCTCTTTTTTAAGTATTTCATTTTGCCATTGTTTCAGGTAGGCCTGCAGGTCAACCTTTCCTCTACCTGTAAATTCATAGAATAAATTAACACTGTCACACAATATTAACATATTTACAGTCATTTTCTCATAGCCATGAAGTGCATGTAGTAAATGCAGGTGCAGTATTACCTCTTTCTGGGCTTTTCTTTATCACGCCATCTTCTGGAAGATCAAACGCTGAAACATAGAGGTGACACGTTAACACGATGTAGAGAGGAATGCTTCCAGGCACATGTCAAGACAGAATTATTACAGAATTTAGGCAGAAAAGGAGGAAATCTGAGCTTTAAGGGAAGAGAAGGAGTAAAGAGGCTAACCAGTGAGTCTACTGAAGGGAGAAGAGTCTTCAGTCACTGGAATAAAGTGCGGGATTCTTTGTTCCTTTAAGTGCAAAGGACTACCTGTGAAAGCTAAAAGACAGTGACTGTGAGTGCACTGAAAGGGAAGAGAAACCAAGAGGAGAAAGAAGATCCACACAAGCAAAGTAGATGAAATACTGATTGAGAATTTGAGAAACAATAGATATCCGTATACAAGGGATGCACTATTGATTGTAATATTGGATTTTTGCCAATATTCAATATGCTGACATTTTCCATCTCATTCTGGCTGATTGCCGATGCTGATATATGCACATTTTTGTTTCCACCTAATTGCAGAGAACACGAGGGCCCTTCTGTTGTGGAATTAACATATAATTATGCCTCGTCTTATCGGGACAGGACACTTACAAGTGCAGATATTAAAAAAAACTATGCTTTTTAAATGTATGCATTAACTGGGAAAAGTTTTTAAAATTATTTCCATTGACATTTAAAATGTGACATATTTGTTTTATTTACATTTATATACAACAAATCTGCCAGATTTGCAGAGCTGATACAGATAATAATCATCGTGCATCCCTACCATACATCAAACACACTGAGTTATGACTTTATTAAGTACAGTCTGATACACTCAAATGTAACAGTCGAGCAACGGTTTGCACCTTTGTCAAGCTCACAATGACACGCTGTGTTGACGCTGTGTCAGAAACTAAGCTCGAGTGGTGGTGAAGTGCTTATTTTTAACTGTGTTTCTAATAACTGGCACACATGAGGTGTAATAAACTTAGTAATGTATGATATTAGTACATGAATATAAACAATTAGATGCATCCACTGCAAAAAGTTGAGTATTGCTTTAAAAATAAGGCATTAACTCGTAAAATGCTTCTTCCTGTATTATTTTAATTTCTTACCCTCTTGTTGTTATTTGTGAAGTGTTATACTTCTGCACTCCAACCCCGACTAACGAGCACATGTGGGTGCATGCATGCGTGTCCCTTTACATGCCTGGATTACTCCAGCAAGCCAGAAGTATCATATTATTTGCCTGATAGCTCTGTGCTGCATTAGCTGCACTGCCTGAGGGCTGTCACTGAGCACTCCACACAGGGTCCTTCTCCATCTTTGTGCATACAGTAAGCATGACTGGCTGTAAAAACATATAGCGTAATGTGCCACTTTATTTGCTTTGCTCATGCTCTGTGAGGGTATGAAGCATATAGAATACGAGCTGTAAGTTAAAGCTACAACAAGACATGCTGTCATCCCTACAACCAATCACAACACAGGTGATGTAACTGAGCAGTCGCTGCTTTTGACTGAAGCTGATGAGGGAATACAGCTGCTGAACTACATGTTTGGACTGGAAAAACCTGCAGACTGTCAGCTCTAAACAGCACATGATTTCATTTCACTGATCAATGGAGTGTTTGGCCCAGTTCCACTGCCTTTTATTTATAAAGATGAAGCAAATGACACAACAGCTCTCAGTGCCTGGGAGGTGAGCTGGAAGCGAGCCTCTAACGTCTTTTTTGGACCGTGGCACCAGGATGTGACCTGTCCTTGGTGCTGAAGCAATGAGCACTCTCTCCACGAGACATAAAATAAGCTTCGCTGCTTGACGTTATTTGGCCTGGCACATCACAAACGGTGACTCAGTGCTCGTCTGCTGCTAAGCTGTCAGTTGTAATTTGAGCAGTTCTTCCTCGGCACAGATCCTCGTTTTGAAGAAACTAGCCCGCTGCAAAATGCCCTTACAGCTCCTTACACCCATCGTTGCCATGGCAAGTTCTTTCACCCAGCGTAGACTATTCTTACCCCTGCCTTCAAGCAGGCAGCGTCACATCATAGAGATAAGAGTCACACATTCAAGGGCAGTTTCTTCCCCCTGGCAATGTGCTCATTCAACAAATGCTGAGTTATGGACAGGATTATTGAAATGACAACTCATATATTTTCAAACCATGTAGACTGCAGACTGACGTAGCGCTATCTGACCTTGTGTATTGCTCTGAGCTGCCCCTGTACGTCTGCTGCTGTAGCATCACTGTTGTTTTGTGACTGTGTTAAGCAGAATTTGGAAACTGTCAAGAATCCGGTCTGAAAACATTTGCTGCACTTGAACTTTGAACCCCGCAGGAGTTTGTCATCGCTGTTGATGTGTTGTGAACAAAATGGGTCAGAGGTTGAAGATGCTATTGTGCAGTTTACAAGAGACAGACGCCACAGATACAGCGTCATGGGTTAGGAGTTAAAATGATCATGTGAGAAATGTTAATGATTGTTTTCAAATATCTTTGAAATGTCTTTGAAAGAGGCAATGTTAGAACTAAAGTTAAATACAGATGTGTTTCATATTTGGGAGTCATATTATGGAATGGACTTCGTGATGATCTGAAATTGTGTAGGTCTGTTGAGTTTCAAAAAAAACACTGAAAGGTAAAATAATTAAGGATTACAATGTAAAATGACTGACATGTGAAATGATTAAGAAGAAGAATTTAGGGTAAATCTTGTTATGTTTTTTGTTTCCTTTTCCTTTCTGGATTACTGACATTTTGAGTTATTTACTGGATTGTACAGGATAGGCAAAAATAAGCCTTGGCTCCAGCCTATTCCTTTTTCAGCTACAGAGCTTGTTAAATGTTTTTTGTGAGAAAAAAAATTGTTTAAAGCAAGCATGTATAATAAATCTTTGTCAGCTGGATGCACACAATTAAATTTTTGTACTGTAGATTGTAACCAAAATGAACCATTTATTCATTCAATACTATTTTTAAATAAAACTTAGATAAGATGTTGCTGGTTTTATTAGTTGTTCATCACTAACCTGGTGGCAGGTGCAGCTTGAAGAGAAATTTCAGCTTATTTGTGAAAGATCCACTGTATAAGGTATCTGTGGGAGAAGCGGTATGAAGTTAGAACAGTGTGGATACTGAGGCTAAAAGCTACATCAGTGGAGATCAGAGAACACAGGAACCTACCAAGGGCACAGCAGAATTCTTTGAAGTTGACGAGGCCGTCCTGGTTCTCGTCTATCAGGCGGAAGACCCAGAGGGAGAGGGTGCTCTTGGTGGTGCAAAAAGCCCAGGGCTCCAGCAGGGAGAAGAGCAGGCTGAACTGTTGGAAACCCAACTGGTACTGCTCCAAATAGGCCAGACTGGGGTCATGATGGAGCAGAGCTGGACTTTTCATTGTCCAGTAGCAGCTGAGGAAATGCTGCCTCTGTAAAAAAAAAAAAAAGACAACAATCTGTCTGTTTCTAGTTTTCAAACATCAACTGGTATTTACAGTGAAGATGCTGTATCCTGTTCTGGACTCACTTTGAACAGATTGTAAAGCTCATCCAGCTGTGACGCATTAAATCTGACATCTTGGGAAACCACCCGGATCTGACAACAGATTTTAAAATCGATTAACGCCATAGAAACAATAAAGTGATGCTAATTAATATGAACTCACTTACAACGTTTTGCTTTGTGGTATCCTCCAGTGTCTGGATCACATACAGTTTGTTTCTTTTCCGTGAACTCTCGACCTCCTCTGAACGGATGCTTCCATATTTCTGTAAAAGAACACAGTTTGATAAAAATCAATGACTACAAACCGGCATTACTGAATAAATCTAAAATAGAAAAATCTTGCAATACCTCATAGGCCTCTCGGATCAGTTCACTGATATCAACGCTGAAGTGAGAGGCTTTATCATTGTTGCCAACTGAGGCTTGCTGCACTGTTGGAGGCAATGGGCTGTCCTTGTTTGTCACACTATCAAAAAACCTGAAACAACAGCATGAGAAAAAAAAAGACATTTACATCATTTACACAGTAACCATGTTTAAAATACGTCGGTCCTGCTTTGAATGCATTCACACAGACTTGTTAAGGATGGTGACCGCCTCGGCGTCATCGTGGCAGCTGATCAGAGCGTCCATGTTGTAGTCCAGCACAGCCAGGCCGAGCTGCAGGATGGCTTTGATGCCGTCGTAGAAAAAACAGTCCACCACGTTCACAGCGCTCTCTATGGGCAGGACGCTGATGAAAAGAGTGAGAAACCAGGACAAGGACACGGACGAGAAGAAGCTCAGGTCTGTCATGTGTTCTACCAGCTGGGGGAGATTGTCTCTGATCAGATCCTCAAACACAGCCTGGTCAACCAAAGCACCTGAAAAAACATTGGCAACATTTCAGAAAGCAGCTTAAGTTTTTGAAATCATTTTCTGTCCCAAGAGGAAACAGTGTTCGAATCCAGTGTCTTCACTCTTACCAATAATTCGGCGGTTGAAGTAATCCGGCAGCATCCTCTCACAGACGGCGACTAAGAGCCAGAAAGCTTCCTCTTCCTTTGCATACAGCAGAAGAACTGAGGTGAGAATGTTCATGGCCTGAACAGAAGAAACAGACACAGTGATGTTTTCAATGCTTTTAGGATCTTTAAAAAAAAAAAAAAAAAACTATGTTTGTACATTCATCATATATTTTTCTATCATACCAAACTTCAGGCAACACACAGTAAATGTCAACAGTTTACTCTGGTTCTCTTGATGCAAAGCAAAGCAAAATAGAAACGATGCATTTTAGTCCTGCTTTACTTAGTGCTCACACTGATATTTTTAACCCTATAAGCCCCAGGCTATTTACAGGGTAGGTTTGTTATTAAGCACTTATCTTGACTATTATAAGGGCAAGCCATACATGCTGTATCTCTTTTTTTCTGAACAGGCTAGCCATCCAGATCTTCCATTGTTATATGAAAATACCTCCAGAGTTTGCTATATTAAGTCTTATTTTAAGGAGAATGTTTAGTATTATGAAAATGTTGTGTTTTCACATGGATCTCACCATAAAATGTTGGTCATTGTATTAATTTTCTGATACAAAGTGTGATGTAATGTCAGCCTGATGTTGGAGACACTGCAGAAATCTGCTGTCACTTCAAACTACTCTTTAGCAAACAGAGAAACAATTAGTATGATTGAAAAGGGAAAGTTCTGCTGTTTATTTTGCTATGTGGTAAGAAGACATAATGACATTAAAGGGACTTTGTGACTTATTCAAGCGAGAGGAGTGGGAAAACAGGTGAAGAAAATAGTAAAGATGTTATGTTGCAGAAGTATGATCTGTCTTCTTAACGTTATTACTTTAGTATGAACAAATACGCAGAAGTACAAGCTTTGGTTCGGCTCTTTCTTGTGATACGATACTATCATATTATTGCATAGACAGCTTGATTTCAATGCAATGTTTGTATCACACAGACACTAACCTAGATAAATTGAATCTATTTCCATATAGAATTTAACATATCTATGTAATGAGTTTCTGCACAAGTTAAACAAGAGTAATGGGTGTGGAGATGGACGCACAGCTGTATGCAGGGTATGTATGATTACATTTGTAAATACAAGAATTAGTTTTTCCTGCCGGCATGTCACATACAAGCAACTAGCAATGTCGGCATTTCAAGTTGTGCTGTTTCACTTGATATGTGCTACACTTCGCCGCATTTAACAGAGATATTCAAGAAGGAATGTGAATGTAGGCGCAAAGTACATCTGTCAGGCTCTAAGGGTTAATATCAAACCAAAAGATACTAGATAAAACGACATAAGATCACAATCTGATTGGACAGCTTTCATGACATACACTTTTGCAAAGAGATTTGATAATGTTCCAAAACAATGCTGAGTGCTGGACTAAATCTGCACGTTGGATTTGTGTATATATGGTGGGATTTTTACCAGCTGGGAACTCACAAAGCTTTTAAAATCCACAAAGGAGTTAAAAGACAACCTGAACAAGCACCTCCATTTTCCATAGAAGCAAAGACAACTGTTCTGACGTCTGTCCTGAGCTCGAACTGACAACATAGCTGCTACGACAAGAACAACCAGGTATGCTTTAGCATACTGTCCTGTTCTTGGTTCATTTAGATGTTCATATTTAAATCGAACCGCACTAGAGTTCAGTAGGAAGCAGAGAAAGACACAAAAGTTTTGCTTGTTTTGTGAGCACCAAGGCTTGGATGGCAGCGCTCAAACTTGTTTCAGATGAACCGCACTAACAGAGCAACTACACCAGAGTTTGCTTTAATTCAACCGAACCAAATGCTCCCTCAATCACAGATGCTTTTTTAGCCACTTAGCGGAAGAAATTTCAGTACCTGACAGTATCCAATTTTAGGGTTCCTGCAGGCGTAGGCAGTGAGGACTCTGCGTAGAGCTGAGATTCCAGTGTCGCTCTGAAAGGCTGGGTGCTCCGGCAGAGAGCGGTGCAGGTCTCTTTCGATTTCATCTGTAGCCAGAGTGCTTGTGCCCAGAGACTGTTCAACCAGCTCAGTGTAATAGCCGGGGTGAGTGGCCATGTCGTTTACAGCTCCTACAGAGTCAAAACAAGCAGTCCAAAAACAGACATCTCAGTGAATCCACCCCACCCATCTTTCATTTAATTATTTATGCAGAGAGCCCTTGAATAGATGACACTCTGAATCATGCAATGTCTAATTAACAAATCACTTCACATCTCTTACTGTACATGACAGGGGAGAGTAGCGGTCGATGTATAAATACCTGAAAAGAGCATCCACAGCTCTCCCCTCAAGGCCTCGGGAACACCGCGAACAATCAGGTCTCTTGTCTTCCTGGTGAAGAACATACTTGTACCACGTCCATATTCAGAGAAATGGATGTTCCACGACTGCTCCTTCATCTTCTCTTTAAGCTGTTCGACACACAGATAGACACACCACAGTGTAATTGAAAATGTCAAACCTGCTTGTATTCCTAAACGGATGCATCCTTCTTTTTCATTTATGTCAATGCACTGATCGCCCACCTGCAGACTGGAGTGAATAGGAAGGTACATTCAACTCCAGGGTGATTCTCTACAAAATGTTGGTGATTTGAACAGAAGTTTGACATTTACCATTTTGGGATCAAGGTTTTCAACATCCTGGGGGTGGAATACAGTCATGAGAGCCTCAGTGCTCACAGCTTTGCTGCTGTCTTTCTGTCCCACCATTAGAGTTACGTCCTCTGGATTGTCCTCAAAGTGGTTTATGAGTGACTGACATTCACCTCGGATAGCCTGGCAAAGACACACATCATTTTCATTGCCAGAAAACCACTGCGAACCACAGGCTGAACAGTAAAGAGGAGTAAAGAGTAAAATGCCACAATCAAAACAGCATTTAGAGCGTGATACCTCTGATGAAGCAGAGTGCTGTGGGCTGGCACTAATCCCACACCTGCTACGGATTGTGTTTGCCAGCCGCTGGTAGTCCCGCACCTCAGAGAATCGCAACGCCCTCTTGCCACGCACACAAACTGTTAAAGCTCTGCTGCTGGAATCTGGCTTCTCAACATTAACAACCTGGAAGAAATCAATGATGGCAGATTAGTCACTGTTGTTGTTTCTTCTGCTACGTATCGGTATCTAAATGTATATTTTACAGTGCGATTTTCAAGCTTTTTTGTTGATCCATTAATGCTGTGTTGTCTGACTTTACCTCTCGCATTGGAATGATAATGTGACATTGGCTTCCATCCTGACTAGCAAAACACAGGTAGTTCTCAGACAGGCAGATCTTGCCAAGTGTGTTAAAATGGCTGAAGGGCACCCAGAGGAAGCTCTCGTGCACCTCTAACAGGTTTTCTTCTTTGGGAAGCCTGAAAAATGTCCGGAACTGCTCGCTTTTTGCATGAGCTTCTAGGCCTCTGTGGGGAAAGTAAAGCAGAAAATAATGCCGTTAGCAGAACATCACAATTAAGGTTTGTTTTTCTTTTTTTTTTTTTTACTTGCCTCTAACCTCACATGCACAACAGTCTCACTATAACTTTCACATAACAATTTCAAAATTGTCCTATTTATTATCATTACTGTTTACATATTATTAGAACCATAAATTACAGCCTTCAAATTATCTCCTAAGCACTGTTCAGTTATGAAATGCTTTAAAAGAAATAACTATTAGAGAAACAAGACTTTTATTGATATACAGTTATGGTAATATGTTCATTAGATGGTGACAAACTCAACTCAGCCAAGTACAGATTTCGTTAAAGTTTTAAAAAGCTTGCAAGTCTGAGGGTAACAATAGACTCATTTAGTGTATATATGAAGGTTTGTAAAATCTTTAAACACATTTCATTTCATATATTAAAACAAAACGGGAGCAGGAAGGAGGGTGAACTAAAGAGGAACGGACAACAACAGGGACGTATCAATGGAAGTGAACTAATTCAAACAAGTGGAGGAACATTGGTTGGAAAACCCTGGTAATGGATTTAAAGATTCCTGGAGAGGGTTACGCAGTGCCCTACAAAACAAATTAGGATGTAAAATACTCCTAGAAAGTCAGACTATATTTTATGGCTGTATACCTCAAGACTGGTTAAAAAGTGATAAATATTTAATGAATGTATTGTTGGTGGCTGCTAAAAAAAAAAAAAACGGTCACGAGCAACTGACTATTATGAGAGAGCCTGACTTTGAATGAGTGGATGGATATTACAATGGACTTCTTTTTTTCTTTTAATGAAGATGATAACAGCCTTTGACATCATAAATTAGAACAATTTGCCTCCCACTGGGGCCAAATGGGGCGACTATGTAACGGCCCTTAGGCCTAATCATAATTTTGCCAATTGATGAGGCTATCGTAAAGGATCAATCAATGTCTGTACATAGTTGTTGTCTCATGTGTCTTTCTCATATACAGGCGCCCTCAAATGTATTCATACCCTCCCATTAAAGAAGGAAAAAACAGCTGTCACTGAAAAAAGTTGAAATTGACAAAAGTAATAATAAATAAAAATTTTATGAAAATCGTGACATTGCTTTTGAATTGTGGTTCAACAGAAATATAAAAAAAACAAAAAAAAAAACAAAACACAAAAAAACAGCAAGCAAACAAGCATGATGGGACCTGTACACTAATATTTTGTTGAACAACCCTTTGAGCCAATCACTGCAATCAAGTGTTTTCTGTAACTCTCAATCAGACTTCTGCACCTGTTGACAGCTATTTAGATTTCACTGTTCATCAGCAAAGTGCTTTAATTTGTCTGGGATCATTTTTGTTTAGTTTTTTTTAATTATTGTTTTCAACCACAATTCAAAAGCAACATTTTATTTCACTAAATTATAATTTAGCAAATTTTTATTTATTATTACTTTTTTTCAGTTTCTAGTTATTTGAGTGACGATTGTGAATTTTGCCTTTTCTTTAATGGAAGGGTATGAATACATTTGATGATGACTGTATATAGTTTCTTGAATATGTATTTACAATAGTAAAAGTCAACAAATAAGTTGTTTTTAAAATCCTGGTATAGTCACATGTGACCCACCGGGCACTCCAGGCAGGTTAAAACAAACACAGACACGATGTGACTCAAGTCAGACTTTATGTTTACTTTGGTTCTTCAAGTTGGCAGCCGGCACTAACAGGATCATGTAAGGCTGAGCTGTGCAGCAGACCGACAGTACCTCTTGGTAATTTGCAGGGGGTCGGAGAGTGCTGGTGTTCTCTGGAAGGCCTCTTTATCAAAAAGACGCTTGATGGAGTAGTCAGCTAGCTGTTCCATGATAACAAACGTTTCATTAAGGTGCAGCAGCATGGAGAAGTAATGATCCTCTCCGTGAGCCAAAACGTGGATGCTCTCAGTCAGAATAACGTTGGAGGTTTTCTCCAGCCTCCAGATCTCATCCCAGGAGATGACCAGTTTCACTGCAAAACACAGAAAATAAAAACAGTCATAAGGAGTGATTATAGCAAATTGCTGGTACCAAAAAAAACCGAAAGAAAATGTTCAGAGCATAATTGTGAGAATGTCACTCTGTGTCAGCGTTAGCCATTATCCACACACCTTTTCAAGCCTCCACTATGAGGTCAGCTATAATAGCTTTTTCATAATTACGGAAGCAGTAAGTACAAAGAGCTATTTTCTATTGAAAAAGAAAAGAAACTTCAAAGAATGTTCTTTTCAGACCATAAAAGCCTATTATGATGGGCATTAGGAGCTGCCACATTCTTTGTTACCTCCAATCAAAGTTATCAAGACAAGTGTTAATGAAGGACACTGAAGTGGCTTACCCTCAGCTCCTAGAAGGTAGGAGTAGAAGCACAGGAAGTTTGTGCTGAGGTAGAGCCAGCCCTGGCAGGGAACTTTGCCTTTCCAGTAGCTGCATGAGTAATATGTGACCAGCTTTTCTTCTGGTGGCAGCTCAAACCACTTCTCAAACCTCAAGAGCGCTTCTCTGAACTTCTCAGGATCGTCCTCCAGCACCAGGGACGTCTTCCCTTCCTCAGCAATAAGACCCTAAAACAGGATACATGCAGGCTTAATGTAGGGAGGGAGGGAACAGCACTGTGCTCATATTGCATTAAGAGGTCATTATCATATACAGTCATTTGTAGCATTACAGTCCTACTAAGGGATTTACATGTTAATGTTTTAGCTTTAGAAGAAATAAAAAAGGATATTTATAAGTTCTTACTCTAATCTTGCCCTGTACAAAGCTGGTGATGTCTTCACTGGAGTCAAAAACAGAGAGCGTCCTCATGATGTTCTGCTGCAGCCAATCCCAGTGCTGAAAAATCTCCTCTTTGGTGACACCTGACCCAACATCAAAAATGAAAGAGAAGTATAAAAACTCAGATCGAGCTTGGAAATGTTCCTTACTGTCAAATCTTTTAAGTGAAATTTGGGAATATTAGCTTCATTTGATTTTTGCTGGACCTTTAATACATTATCAGTGAATGCTTTTACGCAGGATGTGACTTACTATGCAATTAATCAAACAAATATTGCCATTAAAAATAATAATTACACAGTATTTTGGAAATGTTTGCCATAGTGAGATGAAAATGCAGAAACATACCACATGCTATCGACCAGTACACTTGTGAGTCCGGTGTGTGGTGCAGAATGCGATAGGGAGCAACTTTAGATGTGGAGTCCAGCACAGTATCCAGAGTTCCCACGAGAAGGCCTGTAACACAGAACACATCAATACACACACCAATATTGTTACACATCACCTTCAACCATGAAACACCTCAGAAAACCAGAACGACAAACATCAGATGTAGATGCGACACACCACAACAAGGCCGAATTTTATCACCACACAAGTTACATTTGTATGTGCAGTTGAACATTTGGACTTGACGATTTTTTAAAAATTCATTACATGCGTATAACCGGTTGACAGCATCAGAGAGGTTGAATGATCTGCAGGTGTTAGTCCGTGGAGGACCTCTTAGTCAATCTTTTTTATATAGCGGGAGGCCGACTGGGTGTCTGAACTCATACCGACAGTGGAAATGACTGATCCCCCAGGTCCATGTCAGAACTAAAATTAGCTAAATCTGTTACCTTTACAACTTCTCTCTGACGTGCCCTCCATGAATAATTAACAAGGTTGCAGTGAAACCTCCCGCTCATGCACTGCATCAGCATTATACTGGCCTCCCTGCTGAACCCATATCAGCTCCGTGAGCAGCCGAGTAGTAAAGCATTGAGAGGATCAAACGTGGTTCACATAATTTATGTTCCCATCGGGGTAGAACAACGTTACCCAGCAGAGGACAGACTTAAACAAATAAAAGACACTTCAGACATAAAAGGCTCTTGTGCTGGAAAGGTCTTCACGCGCAGCATGCTGTGTACCATCACGTAGTATTTAACCACCACTATCATTACACCAGCCAGATGAGGCATCCGTACTCCTCATCTGGAACACCATTCATTATCATTAACTATCTATTAATTACTTTCATGGCTGTCAAACTCTGGCATGTGGTGAGAACCTGTAATCTACAATCACTGGCTGCATTACAAGCACCACTTTCACTGTCAGGTGACAATAGTTTTCAAAGATCCACGCTAGTGAAGAATGTCACACAATTATACAACAGGTTGTGTCTAAATTAGAAACTCACCGGGGGTTCAGCTGCAATTGAAGACCCGAGGGTGCATGTGGCGTTGTATAATTTAAAAGGTGAAAGCTGCAGTTTTCAACAGTTACGCACAATAATCTTATGCAAGAAACTATTTCTCATAGTTCAGCCAGTTGCACTATCGCACACGACACCACAAAATTAATTTTAGTTCCATTATTGTAACCGAGGATTGTTTCGCTTCCAGTGACATATTGTAAATGCAATAAAAAAGGATAGAAAACAGGGAAAGCTGTTACACCACCTGCACAAAACATCTGTAGCGGTAAATGATTAACTGATAAATCAATATGAACGGACTATTCTTTTAAGAAGTTCAACCAGGAAAAAAATCACTAAAACATTCTTTCCCAGCTTGTTTCCAAAAACCATTTAAAACAATCACATTGGGCATTTGCATTTTATAAAACTAATATAAATAAAAATCTAAATTTTAATCAACAACCAGTAGATGCAGTCCTGGTCCTGCAGAAACATTGGTTTTCTCTCCCTGCTAAAACAAAAATAACATGACATCTCACTTTAGGATATAACCTGATTCACAGTGTGACAACTCAAGTAAGCATCAACGTCTCCAAAAAGTCGCTGATGCATTTATTATCCTGGGAGCAGAGCCTGATTTTGCAGTGACATTACAAATTCAAGGAGTGTTATTTCCAGCATGGAGGAGAAAGTGGTGCAGACATTCACGAACTGAACTGACCACAAAGATGTGAAAGCTCACAGAAGGTGTGATATACTTTTAAAATTAGATTGGTAAGATCAGTACATAAAAGGTACGAGCTTGTTGGTTGGGAAATTGTCTCTTGAGTGTAAATACGACACGTTGGTGGATTCAGGTTTGTATACAGTTTGTAGCTTCATCCTAGAAACTGTAAAATCAAAATAACTGTGCATTTGTTTCCCGTGCACAGTCGCCCTCAAATGTATTCATACCCTCCCATTAAAGAAGGAAAAAAACAGCTGGAAAAAAAGCTGAAATTGACAAAAGTAATAATAAATAAAAACAATTTATGAAAACCATGACATTGCTTTTGAATTGTGGTTCAACAGAAACATAAAAAACCAAACAAACAAAAAAACAACAACAGGTAAACAAGCATGATGGGACCTGTAAACTAATAAGTGTTTTCTGTAACTCTCAGTCAGACTTCTGCACCTGTTGACAGGTATTTAGATTTCACTGCTCATCAGCAAAGTGCTCTAATTTGTCTGGGGCAGTTTTGTTTGTTTATTTGTTTTATTATTCTGTTCAACCACAATTCAAATGCAACGTCTTATTTCACTGAATTATAATTTAGCAAATTTTTATTTATTATTACTTTTTTCAGTTTCTAGTTATTTGAGTGACTATTGTGATTTTGCCTTTTCTTTAACGGAAGGGTATGAATGGATTTTAGGACGACTGTAGCTTCCTTCTTATCAACTCTCTGCTGCAACCAACCAACCCAGTGAGTCAATATATTGACAGGGACACCTCCACTGGTTCGGACCACCCTGGCACCAGCTGCTCGGCGCCCAGACGGACCCCTGTCATCCTGACACTTGGCTCGTACCTGTTGCAACGAGGCTATTTTTCCGTAGACGAGTGGGCTGTAGAGCAGCACCGCCCTGCACACGGCAGGCAGCACGCTAGCTAAGCTAATTCATGTCGAGTTAACCCGTTAATAACTTGTGTGTGTCACTGTGTCCTGAGGAGCCGCAGCAGCTGTCCTGAACCCTCCAGGAGGAAGATAACAGAGCCGCTAACGTTACCTGTCAACCCGCCGCCGCCTTCCCCGTAGCCGCGTCTCCTTTGCAGTACGAAGTACTCATTATCCTTCTCGGTGACCCACAATTTGAAGGCGTTTTTCAGCAGAATCTCTTCAGGTTTGAGCCACATGTTTTCAAATGTCACCGAGTTCCCCGTGAAACCCGCCTGACATGTCACGGTTATCTGTAGCGGACTCCGACAGCAGACCCGTGGACATTTGTTTGTGTCCGAATCCCCTCCCTTCCCACGTCGACAAGAAATGCTGCCAGAGCTGCAAGGCATTGTGGGATTGTAGTTTTTAGCGGAGAGGGCGGTCCTCCAGGCGCTTCATTCTTAAAAAATCCTCCAAAAACTACTGAATAATTAAGTATTTTTTAATTGATAAAAAAAAAAGTGTTTCTCTGAGCTACAATAATTTTAAATTCTTTTCAACAGATAGAATTGCCAATAGTTATGTGATCATCTTTACTGATTTCACAGCATCCTTTATTTTTACACATCAACCCACCCATTTTCCAGTCTCTTTCTTAAACAACAGATAAAATGTATTTTAACAAAAATATATACATATAAACTATACTAAACTGCTTAAAAATTGGTGAACTCTTTAGAATTTCCTTTATTTATGCCTAAATATAAGATGAGTTATAAGCTATCACACACAACTGTAAATTACAAAATAAATTGAGGGTATGAATACATTTGAGGACGACTGTAGATAACAGTGGCCGAACTATTGAAACTGACGAATATAATGTCCATCCTGTAAATCTGTAAGAAAAGCTCGGTGTAGGAAAAGATTTCTGCTTGGCATCTCACAGACCAAATTTCATCTGAGGTTGACAGAGCGTCTACACTGTAGGGGATGTGATGACAAGGGAGAGTATTTCCTTATCTGCACAGCTCTGCAGCACCACTGGTCTTATCTAAACGACTACATTCATCAGTTTGTTTAGCAGCGTCTAAACACTTTTTAAGGCACCATTTGACAGCACTCTGCCGTGAAATAGTCCGTGAGACTTACAGGCCGTGTACCATCTTAAACATCAGATAGCCTTGGGGGTCAGACTGCTAGAATACATTTCTGCTCACTGATAAGTTCAGGATTTGAGTGTGCATGATTTATTATCTATTTCTTATTTCTCCTGTGGGAAACCTGAAAAGGAAAGAACTTTATGAAGACCTGATCTAGAAATGTAAACTGTGAAACTGTACATGACAGAAGGAGATGAAGCCTTTAGTACTAAACATGACAAGAATATGATTCAGTGCAGTCTGTACAATGTAGGCACAGGCCTATTTTAGAGTTTGTAAACTGTAGTCCTGCCAAACACACATGGCTGTTGCTTCACTGAAAGAAAAAGGAGTACCATAACGGATGATTCACCTGCCAGGAAATTGCAGCAAGGATTTTTGTGACAGATCAGCATAATGAATAACTGTAAATCCTCTTTATCATCACATACTGTTGGTGTGAGCAGCAGACATTAATTCTGACCTCTGGCTCTGTGACATGGTGAAATAAACACAAGAACACATTAATCCGCGAACAAAAGCATGAATGAAGACAGCCACTGGTGTTGGATGACAAGACCTGGCTCTTAATTGCTTTTAAGTTTATCCCAAAGGTACGTGATGGAGTTGAGGCTAAAGCTCTGCAAAAAAAAAGTTAATGATGGGCCTTTGTTTCTTCCTCACACTGCTGCCTCTGAGTCGAAAGTGCAATGTTTTAATATTATTTTATGCTGTCACACAAGATTTCACCTAAATGAGACAAAGAAGGCAGGTCCAAACAAAGAGCAACAACCAGAGAACATATATGGTAATTATGACAATTATATAGACATGCTATTGACCATATAGTGCATAAGACATTTAAAAGCCTCATTTCCTGCTTAAAGAGGATGGTTTCAGTTCAGACAATAGAGGTCATGTTTGAGCACTTGGAGCTCTGATGAGTCTGCAAAGGTGAGATGAAGTCACCCCCTGCTGGCACCACAAACTGTATGAAATACTTTCACAACATAAAATATGACATTATAAATGACTTGTATATTGTATACAATATGTTTTATACAACTTACACAACTATCCATAGAGGATAAGAAACCAGTTCAATTTAAAGATTGGCAGGTTTGCTTTCTTAAGATTTCTGTTATTTATATTTTAACTAATTTAATTTAATCTATTTTTTAAACAGAAAAGGGAGAGATTTAAAAAAAAAAAAAATGTTCTAAATGCAATTAAATTCTGATAAAAATCTGGCTTAAAATGTTTAACTGTGTTATCCAGCCCAGAGCACTATAATGTAATACACAGTCAACTCAGACTCATTGGATGCACTCATGCAGCAAATTCCACAGGAGTGATATCTGACCCTTCTTACCAAGTGTGCTAATGACAACATTAAACTGGTTTTAAAAGCCACCAGTCCTATTTACTGAAGGAGAGAGATTAGCAGCATTAACAGAAGGGTAGATGTAGGAGGCCACCCGGAGAGAAAACGATACCACAGTGGATCAAACCCACGGTGAAACACATGGCTGGGAATAGTCGTCGTCTGAGGGTGTTTTGCTACCCTGGAGTTGGACACCTGCACCGAATCGATTCACAAACCCTCCTGACACAACAAGAAGCTCCTTGGAACACTGTCAGATCATGCTGCGATAACACAGGTTGTCAGGTTTGAATAAGGTTAGAGAGACTATACAGCTGTGGTGCTGCTGCCATTGAAGCAAAAGGGAAGCAGACAATTACTGAGATATCCTAAAATTAATGAACTTTTTTTTTTAGAATCAACATTTGACTCTAACTGTGATGCTCATATTTTTATTTGTAATGAAAAAATAAATAATTCCACCACATTTGCATTGAGTTACAGAGTTTTTGTGACGGTTCGTGCTCAGTGACTGTGCGGGTGGACCCAAAACGAAAAGGGAGACGGGAGAAGGGTTAAAGGAAGCAGGATTTATTAGGGAAGGTGGTGGAGTGATGGGCACCAGGAGGCAGAAACAAAGTCCGGTGAAGGGGTGCCGGTCGTGGGGAAAAACCCGGTGGTGGGATCTGGTGCAGGGATGTCAGTCGTGGAGAGGGAGGAGTGGAATCTTCGGTGTCGTGATCCGAGGAAGGGGGGTCCCGAGGGTGGTGCACGAAGAGCCGGTGCCTCTGAGTGCCTTGGTCCATGGGGTTTTTCCCGGTGCAGAGAGGGAGCCGTGACGAGGGAAACCGGGGTGGTGCGCAGGGGTCCGGTGCTCGTGGGGGGTTGCTCTCGTGAAGGGTCTCCCGGTGAAGGTGTCCGTGGTCGTGAATTCCCGTGGGTGACAAACGCTGGAGTGCTTGGAGGTGTGCCGAGTGCTGGAGCCGAGGAGGAGAACTGGAAACAGGCAGAGAAACACATAAACTCGAAGCTAGAGATAAAGAATGCTAGGAATGCTCAGCGCGGTGTAGCAGCTCGTGGCCTGACTGCACCCCGAGGTAGGTATCACAATCCTCTGGCGTCGGTCTCCTGTGAGACGCCAGTATGTAAGCAGGGCACCGCTGATGAGCCGATGAGCCGCAGCTGCCAGCGGGCGCGTGTATCCTGATCGGCTCCGCCCAGCCTGCAGAGAGCAGAGACACACCCACCAAAACACACAGACAGACAAAATCCCGAAAACCCAGAGTACAGTCTATGACCCTCACAGGCCTCCTGGCGTCCAACCGGACTCGTGTGGATTCCCCTGACAGAGAGGCCTCAGGAGCGTGGGGTCCAGGACAAGCCGGGTGGGCAGCAACGAGCCGGGAGGGCGGAGGGGGAAAGGCCGGAGGGCCAAGAACACTAGAGGACAGCAGCGGAATCATCAGGAGGCCGGCGGCGAAAAAGATGGAAACCCACTGGCAGTCGAGCTGGAGACCAGTGGCAGAAACCATCAGGAGGCAGGCGACAGACGAGACAGAGACTCTGGCGGTCGAGCTGGAGGCGAAGAAGGCGGGA